>NW_024582065.1:763235-864834 GCF_017639235.1 Corvus kubaryi
GGGTCCCGCTGTCCCCGTGCCGGCTGCGGGGCGCGAGTGCGTCCCGCACCTCCTGCGAGTGTCGCTGGTGCGGGGGGTGCACAGCTCGGCCGGGGCTGCGCTCTGGGGGTCCGCCCTCTTCACCTGCAGTGCCCTTTCGGGATCAGGGCATCCCCGGTGCCTCGGAAGGCGCAGACACACCAGGCATTCGGTAAAGCAGGGACTCTTCCACGCCAGACTGGGGGTAAAACACGATCTGTGGGTTTGCTCTCCACACCAACATCCCCAGTTATGCAGCATCTCTGATTAACACACTTCCCCAGCTCTGCCTGGGGACAGCTGTGTGTGACATGGACTCTGTCATGGTCTGTGTTCACTCCAGTGTTGGAGAACCTTCTCTTGACCAACACAGCTCCTGGGCAGAGATGTTCAGCAGATGCTCAGCCTGGTTCCTTGGCTTCACTCTGTCCCTCCAGACAGAGCCACCACTCTTCCAGACATTAGCTCACAGGGCAACCAGCCATTTCCCTCCATTAAATTCACCATATTACTCTGGGATATGACCTTAAGATTTCTCTGCTGAGGAGGTTTCTTGGAGTTCTCATCATCTACCTGCTGCTGGGCTACCATCAGCCTCCCTTAAGGAAATGGAGGCACAGCAGCCAGTGGCCAACATCTGGAGGGCAGGCCAGCTCCATGGTGGAAAGAGACTGAGTTTCACTCCTGGACCACATCTGTCCTGCTCCAGGGCCAGAGGGGTGAGGTGGCCAGAACAGCACATCGCTCCCCAGAGTTGCCACTTAGGCCTTTTTGGAGAAAACAGCGGTTGCAGGTAGTGAGAGGGTGTTGCTTTGCCACTGCACGGGACAAACGCCACAGCCAGCCCGGGCAGGCAGCAGACCGAGCACTGCTGAGCCAAACTCACCAGGGATATTTTTACACCGCCATTTCTGAGGCGCTGCTGCAGCCCACCTCTGTCCCTCCTTTGCAACGTGAGTTGAAGCAGAATATTTTCCCCCAACGCAAATTTTCTCACTGGCATCTCTGAAGTGCGAGTTGCCATGGAAACCATTTTGCCTGTGTCCCACATTGCCCACATGCACTCGGAAGGAGCTGCAGGAGCAAAATGGCCGTTGTGTAACGCTGCAGGGCTCGGCATGGAGGGCTCTGGGGGCTGTGCAGCCCCTTCCAGCCGTGAGACCCTCTCAGGGAGCTGCACACCATGGCCTGGGGAAGCAATGAAACCCATCGAGGTCATGACGCGCTCCGTGAGAGAAGGAAAATGACCCCACCTCACCTTAACTCTTGCAGTGCTTGGTGTGGAGCTCACACCAACCCTGCTGTTCTCCTGGAACAGACTTCTAGGTACGTTTAACCCTTTTCAGTGTCACCGTGCCATTCTCACGCCTCCACGCGTGGAGCTGAGGGCCTGGCTGGATCCACACGGTGTGGGTTTGTCCTGAAGGGACAAAGGGTGCAAGGCAAAGAGGGCTGCATCCCTACCCTCGATCTGCACAGAGCTGACTTCATTCCTTCCTCTGCCTACCAGGTGCACCTGCAGTAGGTTGTGTGGGAAGAAACTGTTCTGGAGTGGGCTGTACAGACCTGGATCCTGGTGGGTGTGATGGCAGTAGAACAACAAAGTCAAGACCTGGCCACAGCAGGTGGCTTGGCAGAGAAGACAAAGGAAAGCAGGCTTGAAACGTTATTTGGAGTGCAGGAGCTCTTTGCCTCTGATTACCTGGAGTTCCCTGCAGGGAGAAGGAGCGCAGCTATTGAGTCCCTCCTGTGTTGCCCAGGACTCTGGGATGACCACGCTCAGGAGGCAGGCTCTTCCCTCTGTGCCTCCATTCATTTTTTGTCTCCAGAGACTCTTGTTTCTGGCACAGTTGTGGAGATCTGAAAGATGCCTGCTTCCCTCTCAGGTCATGCCTCCCCCGTCCATGTTGTGCTGGCGCCAGGAGCAGCCCGGATCACAATTCGCAGCAGCCAGGCTCAGCCAGCACAGATGTTGTCACCGCACGGGTCCCCCTCTTGCTGTGTCCTCAGGCTCTTTGATGCTCTGCAGGCAGAGGGGGTGTGCGGGGCTCTCCCAGGTGGGAGCTGTGTACGTGGGGAGCACAGCCACATCCACCAGCTGACCCTGCAGCCAGGAATGCTCTCTGCTTCCCCTGGCCCTGCCTCCTGGTACATCGTGTCAACCTCCTCAGCCACGGTTTAGGGCGAGAACTGACCTCGGCTGCCTGTTAGCAATTAGTGTAGTGTGGACCTGCTCTTCATAGCTGGCACCTTCTGGATGCAGGGGGTTGGACACGAGCATGGGAGGGGTGTTGGTGAGGTGTCAGTGCTGTAATTCCTTCCACAGGAAAGGAACCTGGAGACCTCGGAGGAGCAGCACTGAGCCCAGCTGGAAACTTTACCCGCCTCGGGGTAAGGCATCAGCCCCAGTGGTAGAGTAGGTAATAGAATTTCATAAAAGACCAAATCAAGTACTAGGAATATGAAGTTTGTGCCACTCATTGTAGAGCTACCAAACAAACTCAATTCTTCTTTTGAGAAAGCTGAAAGGAACTGAGAGCAGTGACAGCAACACAGGCTGTGGAAATGCTTCCTGTGTGCAGCTGCAAGGTTAATCTGAGGTGTAAAACGGGCAAAGCACATGCTGAGGGGCCTTGGCAAGGCTCCAAGGCCTGGTACTGAAGAGCTGCCATGGCACGTGCGTGGTCCTACAGGGATGAAGGGATTTGCAATGTGGTTGCCACTTCAGTATTCCTGCCTTTGCTCTGGAAGCAGTCACTGACGATAAAATCTGTGAGACAGCAAATAATGATGCCAAATCCCTTGGATTGTTTGATAAGCACAGAACTGGAACATATTTTAGGACAGCCAGTGTAGGACCATGAAAGCAGCAGCAAGCATTGTTTGTCCTGCTCTTCAGACAGGACTGCAGATCCAGTGGAGACAGCGATTGTAAAGGTGGTCTCTAATACTGACCTGAGGGTCTGAGATCATGAATTTCCAAACAAAAAGGTGGCATCGTCGTCCTTGGATTCACCCTGAGGAGTCACAGCAGCAGCTGGCAATGACTTGAGCCTCTGTAGGAAGCACTGGGGAGCCCTGCACAGGAAGGCTGCCCACAGATCTGCCTTTGCCACCCTCCTGAGCAGAGTGTGTGGCACGTCTGGAGTCCCTGCTGCCACAGAAAGGAGCTGCAGCATCATCCTGCAGCAGGTGATGAGAATTGAGGTGTCTCTCCCCCTGCGCTGCCAGGTTACTGCCTCTCTGCATCACCCGTGTGCAGAAGCATTCCCAGCATCCGGCAGAGCTCTGCCTTCATCCCGGGAGCTGGGCACGCACAGGGTGGGGGAGCGCAAACAAGATGCAAGCAGTCAGTCTGGCTTCTGGATACCACGGTGTTCCTGAGCAGGCAGGGAGATTTCGGATGAGAGGCAAGAGGATGGGACATGGAACATCGACAGCCAGAGGCAAAGACAGTGAGAAACCCCAAAGCACCTCCTGTGCAATCAGAGGGAACCGAATGTGCAGCAACACAGTCAGATGTGCAGTAGGAGGGGTGGGAAGTTCAACTGCGAACATTTTCTAGGGGAAAACCAGGATTTGCGTGTTTGAAATGCACTGTAGGGAAAATTTCATTTTGATAACATTCCAATTTTCTGCTGGAAAACCAGCCAGAAGGCGGCTGGGCTTCAGCTGCCTGCACATGGTGTCCCAGGAGATTGGACAACTTGTCCTTGGGGACTTCCAGTCCCCTGGGGCTGCCACATAGCAGGGGCTGGAAAGCACCTCAGAGGGATGGTCACTGCTTGGGGATTTCCTGCACTTCTTCACCTCAGGGGATGCTGGAGCCTGGGCCTGGTGATGGAGAAATGGAGATGGAGCACATGGGGGAACATAAGCAGCCCTCGGTGCCCCCCCACCACGCTCCGCCCGACAGCCTGGGTGCCCCTGGGAAAGCTCCCCGGTGGGATGGGGCTGCCTGCCTGCACACAGCAGAGCTGCCAACAAGAATGTCCCCCTCAGTCTCCAGGGTCTCTTTGGGAACCCTGGGAAACACTCAGGATCTCCATGGTGGAGTGGTGGTTGGTGCCTGTGCAGCACCTGCTCGAGCAGAAACCATCCCACCATTTGGAGGGGCTGGAGGGGCCAAATTCCCCGGGAAAGGGGCCACAGGAGCTTCTCCAGGTGACTGTCTGTCCCCAGCAGAGTCCAGGGGGTGACAGGCCCCACTGGTGGGCAGAGGTGCCACGGCTGTGCCCTGTCAAGGGAGAGTGAGATCTCCAGGCATTTCCAGCCTCTTGGAGCTGCAGTGAAGCTGAAACAGGGGGAAGAAAAAGGGGTCGATGACAAATGAGGTGCTCTGGAACTTGTAACCCTTCCAGAGACAAAACCAGGACATTGTTTTCACAGTGATGGATGCAGGAGTTCCCATCTCTGACACCCACCTTCGGGAGGAGGCAGCAAACATCTCCTTTGGGTGCATGCCCCAGCCTCCTGTCCCCTCACAGGAGCCCAGAGCATCCCTGGTGTCCCAGCCCTGCACTGCCCCAGCCAGGGGTGGATCTGTCCCTTGCAGTGGATGAGGCCTGGGGCATCTCAGTGCTCAGCACCTCACCCTGCTGCTGGGAAATGTTCATGTTTCTGCAAAGCTTCAGGAGCTCCAGGGGCTCTCCAGTCTGTGCAGCTCCACATGAATACCTTGGGAGGACAGGAAATGGAGAGTGGCTTTCCAGTCTGCCAGATGGGTCTTTTGAAGACACCAAACACGATAAAGGAGATGTGCACAGCCTTGGGAGGAGCTTTGGAGGAGCTGAGCAAAAGAAACAAAGCCCAGGCTGGCCCAGTGGTGACAGTGTGGCATTTAGGGGCAGCAGCTGAGTGGCACCAGCCTTGGTGCTGCTCTGGATGCCCTCAGGAGGCTGGAGGGGGGAGCCTGGCTGGGCTCCAGCATCACCAGAACAGAGAAGTGATGGGTGACAGCTCAAAAACATCCAAAACACGGGAATGTGGTGACAAGCCTGCCCCCCTGGGAGCCGTGCCCTCCTGTCGTGTGTGATTGATGTTTGATAGAAGATCCAAATTTTGTTGCTGAGGACGGAAAGAAAGATTGATTACACAAGTTCTGTTATGAAACCAGCCTAAAAAAATCCCAACCATGATGAGACAACACCAGTTTTGGAGAAAACACTGCTTTTATCTCATCTCCTTCCCTGAAGGTTCCTGCCATGTACTCACAAGTCAGCGCCTCTGGAAAGCACAGACTCACAGGGGCTTCCTAGAAAGGCAAACACACGGGTGGGGCTGCCTGCTGTAAAGGGTCATGGGATCACAGAAGCACCTATCCAGGGCTGGTCCTGCTGAGCCCACAACACCTCCCACAGGCAGAAACACTTTCCCTGCCTTCCCCCTCTTGGCCTGAAACCCAGCTCAGGTGCAGAGGTGTGTCAGAGACAGAAGAAATGAATCCCTGTCCCCTGGGGCTGGGGAAGGTCATCCCTGGCACCTCCTGGTGCCCTGCCAGCAGATGTGGGAGAGCCTTCCAGAAAGGCTGAGGGACACCAGCGCCAGAGTTCTGGGAAAGGAGGGACCCACAGGCACTGGGGTACAACCACTCATTTCTGCCAGACATCAGAAATAAACCTTCATGGACTTGAAGGCTGGGAAAGCTTCCAGGGGTTCCTTTTCTTGGCCCAGAGCACTCCAATCAAGGAAAATGGTTTTGGGAGGCAGAGCTCACACTGTGTCACTTGTCATCGGGGTGGCTGCCTGGAAAACATGTGCTGAGCCCAGCTCCCAAAGCTCAGTGTCACCCATTTCTCACTGCCTGGGCTTCAAGTGACTCAGTACAACCAGAGCTCACCAGGAATGAGCTCTGAACACAAACCTGCATCACCTGAAGCATGAAGGGAAGGCCTGGCCTTTCCTTCAGTGGCCACACCTGGGTGAGCAGCCCCAGGAGCTGCACCTGGCACCGACCCAGCCCCTCGGGAGGAGCACCGGTTGGGATGAGGCTGTGGCAGCCATCCAGATGTGGTGGGAGCACAGCTGGCGGGAGCAGAGCCCTGCACTCCCATGGTCCTGTTTTACCGGGTCAGTGCTCAGCTGATGGTGCTGCCCTGGGCTGGGGAGGAAGAGGTGGATCCCAGCACCGAGCAGGGACACATCCCAGTAGGGCAAACCTCCCATTCCTCCAGGGAGCACAGGGAATCGGGCCCAGCAATGGAGAAAAGCAAGCCAGTCTGGAGCTGGGGCTTCCCTTCACCTCACCACAAAATTCCTTGTTGCCCAGGAGTGTCACTGCTCTGGCTCACAGCACCTGGCTGGCCCTGCCCGAGGCAGGGATTTGCTGCTGAGCTACAGCATGGGTGGCTCTTAGGGTTCAAGAGCAAAGGGATAAAGGGCTTCTCCTTCTGGCTCCCCTTCCCAGAGACTCCTGGGCTGTGTGAGCCCGTGGCTCTCCTCCACCCCTCCAGGCACAGGGAAGGAATGGAGATTTCCCTAAATGCTCTTCTCTCCCTAAGCAGGGGAAGCATCCTAAATCTTTAAACGTTTTTGTGAAGGTGCCTTTTACCCTGCGGCCAAAACAGGATCCAGGAGCTCAAAACCCGGGGCTGAGGGTCAAAGCCACAATGGTTTGGAGATGACCATGAGAAATTTTCCTCCCCCTGCCTGGACCGAGGTGATGCCTCTCATCACTGATGTTTCTGTGCTCCAGCAGCCTCTGCGGGGCACTTCCGAGCTCTCGGGGGTGACACACGGGCTGTGACGGGCCGGCTCTGCTCTGGGGTGGTTTCTAAACCCGGGGCAGTGATTCGGTGGCCACCACAGCCCGGACATCTGCTTCAGCAGTGCCGGCACTCTTCGGACCTTTCTGCAGTCAGCGAGCACCTCCTGCCCACAGCCTGCCAGGGAACTGCTGCCCGCTGTCCCCGCTGTCCGTCCTGTCCCTCCTGTCCCCGCTGTCTGTCCGTCCTGCCCCCGCTGTCCCTCCGCCGCTGTCCCTGCCGGCTCTGGCAGCTGCCTGGTGCCATCTCGTGGTTCAATCCCTCCTTCGGAGCATCCCTGTTTCAGTCCTGCTTCCGATCTTCCCCTAGAAAGGCACAAACCCCTCCGGGACTGGTTTTTCCCGGCTTTCCCCGTGTCCTTTCCCAGGCTGTGGCAGGGTGAGGTTCAGAAGGAGCCGAGCCCTGAGTACCCCTCCCGCCCCTCCTGCCCCGGGGGTGCTGCCTTTACACCTCCACCATGCCCCGTTCCCACAGGAGAACCTCTCGCTGTGCTTTTTTGCTCCCAGGATGGCCGGGCTGGACCCTCCTGCCCTCACCCCGGGCCAACCCCGCCTTCCAGGGCAGCTCCGGGGAGAAGATGGAAAATGCAGCAGCATTCCATGGAAAAGGTGAACATCCCCGAGATTCACAGAGAGCATCCACAGAAAGGGGAGGGCCCTGTGCGTCCACGTTAAAAGCGGCTTCATTGAGGGAAAGTTGTCTCTGTAATAATTCCCCCTCCCCCCACTCCCCTGTTCCGTGCGGAACCCCGATTGCCCTCCTGGGCTGTCCAGGTCCCAGCGTTCCACAGGAGCTGGAGCACAGGGCTCCAGTGCCCTTTGCTGGGTCAGATGGCAACTGGGACTGTAGTTACCTGAATAGTGGCTGTGTGAGGAGCTTTCCTGAATCCCAACCAAAAGTTCCCTTCAAGCCTTAAAAGGAGAAAACAATTCCCACTGAGAACCTGTTCCGCTGTGTTAATGCCTCTCAATTCTGACAGTCCCCCACCCCCTGCACTCTGCAGGCCGGGTGAAAAAAGCAGATTTTTAACGCTGAGACATCCATTGCATCCCTCAGGGGTAGATCCTGAGAAGCTGCTGGGTTCCAGGAATGATTCTGTGCAGTGACAGCTGACACCACATCACTGCTGAAATGAGTCTCTTTAACAGAACAGTTTCTCAATGGGAATTTTATTATCCTTTTAAGGCTGGAAGGGAACTTTTGGTTGGGATTCAGGAAAGCTCCTCACATCCCCCCACTGTTTAGAGAGGGTTTGCATTGACTGTGCAGGAAAAATATCCTAAAGTTCACATGGAGCAATGACTTGATCTGGCTGCACTAATTAGCTTAAATGACCAACCCATTTACCTTGAGTTTTGCTTTGGGTTTTGTTTCTCAGTTATTGTCCTGGGAAGTTCAACTTCAGTGCGTTTGGATCGATGGGACAGCAATGAAGCGTTCATTGATTGGCAGCACACATCAGACTTTGTACTAAACACATGATTTCTCCCCAAGTGAAAGAAACATTCCATCTCTGTGGGTAAGAAGAACAATTTTTAAATCTCACCAAACAGCAATTTCTTTTTCTCTCTGTGTGTTATTTTCAGAAAAAAATATTATTGCTGTATTTGATTCCCA
Source organism: Corvus kubaryi (assembly GCF_017639235.1). Classification (NCBI taxonomy): domain Eukaryota; kingdom Metazoa; phylum Chordata; class Aves; order Passeriformes; family Corvidae; genus Corvus; species Corvus kubaryi. Next base: position 771,635 of record NW_024582065.1, read on the forward strand.
TACTCGGTCAGGAGCTGCATTCAAATGAAAATTTGGTTCCGAGTACTGAGCAATGATGTGTTTCACCAGAAAATGAGAGAGAATATTCTGGACATACGCAAGCATTGCCAAGATGTGTGATTTCATCTGAAATGGCTGAATTTGGAGTCCTCATTATCCAGGGGTATCAAAGGAACGGAACTGCAGCCACCTGCCCTGCTCCCACCCACCCGAAGGGGTCAGGGGGATTCAAAACCTCTCTGTGCTCACCAAGGGCACTTTGTTTGGGAGGGATTTTGGGGAGCTGGGATGAGCAGCACCTCCAGCACGGGGTTTGCAGAGACCCAGACCCAGGCAGAGCCCCAGAGCCCAGCATGGGGCTGGGGGGAGCTGGGGAAGGGTCTGGAGCCCCAGGAGCGGCTGAGGGAGCTGGAAAAGGGGCTCAGGCTGGAGCAAAGGAGGCTCAGGGGGGACCTTGTGGCTCTGCACAAGTCCCTGACAGGAGGGGACAGCCGGGGGGGTCGGGCTCTGCTCGCAGGGAACAGGGACAGGAGGAGAGGGAACGGCCTCAGGCTGGGCCAGGGGAGGCTCAGGGTGGACATTGGGAAAATTTCTTCACTGAGAGGGTGACCAGGGCCTGGCACAGCTGCCCAGGGAAGGGGTGGAGTCCCCATCCCCGGAGGGGTTTTAAAGCCCTGTGGATGTGGCACCTGGGGACGTGGGGCAGTGGTGCCTGGGTGGAGCTGGTTGGACTCGATGGCATTAAAGGTCTGTTCCTACCTGAATGATTCTCACATTCCCTGTCTGCGTGGGGGCACTTGAAACCCTCTTTAAGATTCAGTGGGATTCATCCCCGCCGAAGCCCCAGGTTCTGTCACTCAGGAATGGCAGTGATGGGCTCCTCCTGCCCCCTCTGATATTCACTGACTGAAGGAGAAACTTCACTTCTCCCCTCATTCCACCTCCCACACGTCAGTGTGAGGCTGAGCAAGAACCAATGGCTCTCCTTGGTGCTTATTTCCACATTAGGAAAAAAAAAAAAATGAAGGCAACAGCCTCCCAATCCTGCAGAAGCTGCATTTTCTGACATCGGGTAAATACAAATGCCAAAATTAATTTCTCTGGAAAGAATGAGCAACACACGATCCTACAATGTTATAACAGAGAATTACTTGAACTTGAGAGGCAGTGATGGCTCTTACTCTCTCATCTAGAACTAAAATCAGCTCCTTTTAGCTCAATGAACCTGGAGGAGGATCCATTGATAGATCCATTCAGTTGTTTGAAGGTTAAAAGGCAGCAGAGCAGCCAAGCCAGGTTTGTTCCTTTAAAAACTTATGCAAAGCACCCAATTGAAATAAATCTGATTGAAGCAAACTCTCTGCTGTGCCCTTTGTAGCTGCTGTCCTCCTTCAGCACCCTGAAAGCTGGAAAAGCGCCACCACGGGTCTGTGCCACAGGAATCTGTCCCACAAAGACGGTTCAGGATGAGGTGACCCCTCAGGATGAGCTGACCCTTCGTGCCAGCATCAGCCTTGGAGCCGCCTCTTGTAATCAGTTTCTGTCTGCCCTTGGGTGCCTGGGGGTGAACAGGATGCTCTGCCCTGGTACCACTGCCAGGGGGTCAGTCCCTCCCCACACGGGCAGTGCCCAGGCAGTGCCAGACCACCAGGAGTGGGTGTCCCCTGAGCAGACAGAGCACCTGCAGGTTGGGAGCTCCCTCCCCACTGGGGCACTCCCACGCCTGGGTGCTCTCCTGGAGCCCAGTTCAGGGGCATCTCCCCCCAGTTAACTCACTCAGGGACATCTCTCCCAGTTAACCATGCCCAGGGCAGGGTCCCCACTGCTGCTGGCACAGCTCTGACCCAGGAACACCCCTTGTGCCGCACATGGAGCACACAGCACGTGTTCCCCAAGTCAGCTCCTCGAGTGGAGAACAGATGTTCTGGGTACTTAAATAGAATCTGTTAATTTGCTGTGACTTACAACTGATGCAATTTAAAAAAAGATTCCCCAAGCACTGCAGCACTCAGCGTCAGGAGGCGTCGCAGCTCATCGATCACCCGAGTGGGAATGCACAGTTACTCTGCTGTTAATCTTCATAATCACCCTCAGGCTGGCAAATGTGCCATGGACAACCAACAGCTGCTGCCTCCATCACCTCTTTGGTGGTTTCTGGTTCATTTGGAGGTGGGTCCTGGAGCTCCAGAGAGCATCAGCAAGTCCCAGTCCTAATTCCCAGTGCCCCCTGACCAGCACGTCCCTGTGACCCCCCGTGCCTGGTGCAGTCAGGCTTCTGAGCCCAGATCCCTGTGCCCCTTTGGGCTCTCACCACGAGCAGCTGCCAAGGGCCTTGTCCTGGGGAGGAGCCCAGTGCCCACCCAGCGCCCTAAAGCCTCTGTTCCCCTGGGTGAAACCAATCCCAGCTGGATCTGCTGGTACAGGCGGAATCCCCGAGCAGAGCCTGGCACTGGCGTTCAGGCTGCCCAGCACAAACACCCAGCTGGGCGGAACCTCCTGGTGGGGTGACCCCAAACCCAAGGGACAGCCCCAAACCGAGGGGTTCGGGGCCTTTTTGCTGCACACAAACATCCCCCAGAGAGACAGGAGCAGCTCACGGCCCCGGCAGCTGAGTGTGGGACAGAGGATGCTCTGGGAAATGCTCCAGGGAGAGCTCTGGGTGTCCAAGGGCTGTGGTGTTCTCCTGCTGCCAAGTTCATAGGGCTGTGAACTGCCAGAGGGCAGGGCTGGATGGGAGATTGGGCAGGAATTGTTCCCTGGGAGGGTGGGCAGGCCCTGGCACAGGGTGCCCAGAGCAGCTGGGGCTGCCCCTGGATCCCTGGCAGTGCCCAAGGCCAGGCTGGACATTGGGGCTTGGAGCAGCCTGGGACAGTGGGAGGTGTCCCTGCCCATGGCAGGGCTGGCATTGGATGGGCTTTAAGGTCCCTCCCAACCCAACCCATTCTGTGATTCTGTGGGATCCATCAGACACCACTGCTGGGATCCAGGTCCCTTCCATGGATGTTTTCCCTCCTGTGGGACAGCACATCAGCACTGTCCCAGTCACAAGCTTGAAATACTGAAAATATAGAAAACCCCAGACACTTTTTTTTCCTAAAGGTTGTTTTATTGTAAAACCATAAATACAACACTGACATGAAAATCCTCAAGCAACGGATGCTTTCTTACAGTTACAGTTTGTCTTCTGCCTTGGCATCAATTCTGAAAAGAATGTTGCAGAAACATGTCTCTAAGGTATTTCCAAATAACCGAGCTCTGGCCTGGAGCGCTCGGCCCCTTTGGAAGCTAAGTGGAACTATTCCTCCTCTCTCGTGGAATATTTCCATTCAGACAGCAACAGACTTGTAAAAACAGCAACATTTAAACACCTTGATTTTTTTTTTCTTTAATAATCCTTTTAATTTGACGTCAGTCTAAGTTTCAAACAGCACTGAATTTATTTAGCTGAAAAAAAAACCCAAAACAAAACCAAAACAAAATCCTAAAAAGAAAAAAAAAAAACAAAACCAAAAACCTCAGAACTTGAGTTGGCCTCAAGCGTTCGCATATCACAATGAAAATCAGCAACTCAACCCCGTGCAATATTGCTCTCTAGTGAGTCATTTGATCCACACCAACAATACATGAGACTTCAAACAGGTTTTGTTTTGTTTATTAACACAGCAAGTGTGACATTAGATAACCTTTTAAATACAGTACATGGTACAGCGCGGGGCCAGCTGCCCGCACGTTTCCCGTTATGAAGACAAAGCCAGCGGTGGCGGTTTATAAAAATATTGTGTTGCTACAAAAGTATAAATTAATGCTACCGGTATTAAGAAATATTAAACACATAAAACTTATAAGGATTAAGAAAAATATTCATTAATACCTGTAGAAAACTCTGGCCTAAAAAAGATATTTTTTGTATATTTTTTGTATATTTTTTTTGTATTTTTTAAGATGACATGGTCGCACTCGCAGCGCGGGTGCTCTGTGGTATTGCCTAGAACATCTGCATCTACAGAAAGGAAGGAAATGCACACGAGTTACTGAGGGCAGGGAGGGCCAGGAGGGCCAGGAGAACATTAAATCCTTTGCCTGATGAAACAAGAATTCAGCTCCCAGGAGGAGGTTTGGGAAATGGAACGTACGAGCGAGGAACAGCTTCTCTTTTCAGACTGGCTGCCAACAAGGACCTCCCGATGTTTGGTTGTCACCATGACACTGTCTGGCTACGGCGTGGACCACAATCCTCACGGCCTGGGCAGAGCGTTCCCCCCACTGACAGCCTGGGCTGTCACCTGTCACCACTGTGCAGCTCATCCACTACCAGCTTGCCTTTAAAGGATTCAAAAAAAGGAGTATTAAAGTACCAGTAAGTTTCAAGGGACCATGGAAAACAGCTCCTAAGACTGCTGCTCCTTCCAGAACACTTCTCCCTCCTTGAGTGGGAAGATCCTTCTACACAGCAAGGGGAAAAGTTACTCCCTCTCCCACCCTGCAGCTTGCTGGAAAAAACAACCCCAGCCTATCCACAGACACTGCGGAGACTCCACGAGAACCCCCGTGAGGTGAGAACAAGGATTCAAGGCCAGTGAGGCTGGAAGTGTCTTTTTAAGGGACTTTAGTTGTAAAAAGCAAGGGTTGGACACGTCTGTGCTCACCAGCTCCACCCTACAATATTCCCATCGTTAAGGCTGAGCTGCTCACCCAGGTCCCGCTGTCAGGGATGCTACAGAAAATCCTGCCAGTCATCATTCCTTGTTTCAGGAGCTAAAAATTCCAACTCAGCTGCCTAAGGATGAGGAACCCCTCAGGGTCTATGGATACACCGTTGTCTATGTGAGCAAAACTCTCTCGTCGAGTTACAAACAAAGGACTCTTAACAGGAAACAAACCTTAACTAAGCAGCCAAACTAAACCCGAAATTAAACAGAAATCTCACAAACATTCAAGAGATAAAATTAAATTTCAGGGCAACCCACTGTCATTGGTTCACCATTTCTGGCCTAGCGTAAGCACTGTCCCCAGGCCTGTCCCACACGGGGCTGAGCTGGGCCCCGCGCTTTGCTCAGGGACGCTTCCCGGAGCCCCAGGGAGGTGACGGAGCCGTGGCAGGGGGACAGGCCCCACACACGGGAACAGGGAGTTCTTATTGCTACAGTGACAGCTTCACATCTGACACGGGGCACGGGGCTCGGCCAGCGGTTCTGGGCATTCCCAAGGGATCCCACGGACCCGAGATCACGGTGTAGCACAGCAAAAGCTCAGCAGAAGCAGCAAAACATTGAACACTCTCCCCCACCTCGGCAGGGTAAGGCCTGGCAGGACATTTGCTCCTCGACTGGCGGTTCCCCCTGTGCTGCCTCCCTCCGGGATGGAACCCAGCTAATGGATATACTGAGAGCTGGGAAGGGCTTGGTGCTGGTGAGGGGTGGGAGGATGGGGAGGAAAAGGTTCTGTGAACCCGCCTGGAGGGTTCTGGGCAGGAACCTGGCACTTCCCACCTCTACACCCAGTTCCTGTTCTCTCGGCAAGGCCCAGCCTCATGGAGTGAGCTCCACTCTGCAGCCTCGTCTTCAATGACAGGGCTCAAAACACATTCCCCTCCTCCCAGAGGAACAGAGTTCTCCCCTCGAAGAGGTTTCCCAGAATCTGCCTTTAGTATCTTTTTTATTTTCCCCCCATTACTCCTCACTACTCCATAGGGAACAACTCGTCCCTTCCTGTGTGAATGCTCACAGGAGCTCCTGCCTCTCCCTCAGCCAGAGAGGTGCAGAGATCCAAGCCTTTCCTCAGCACAGAGCAGCACTCCCAGACTTGCAACACCTTCCTGGCTGCTCTTTTAATGCCTTTTGGTTCATTGGTAACATGTTGCTGCCTAGAAATGCCCAGGACACTGTGGGAGCAGCAGGAGGGTCCAGTCCCCTGTCCTGTGCTCACCATGGCCACAGTGGAACTGGCCCCTCTGAGCAGACTCGGCCACCAACACAAACGTTTTTGGTAATTCCTTCCCATGCTAAACTTTCTGGGTTATTGCAGCCAGTTGGAGAAAAACCACCCAACTCACCTGAGCCATCTCACTGAACACTCCAACGCCACCATTTAGAGCTCAAGCCATTTCTAGAAGTGTTTCCCCTCTATTTTCAGTCATTCCCAAGTTTTGAGAGCATCTGCTGCAAATTCATTTGCTAAATTCACATGAGGGCCATGACTCCCTGAGCTGCTGCTGGACATCACCTCTGCCCAGCAAGCACAGATAAACCAGTGCAGGTGGTTTGTGTGGACGCTTAAACCAGTTCAGCTCAAGGTTAAACTGGCTTAACCAGCAATGAATGAACAACTGAGTTAGACAAAACCTGAGCCCACAGTCAGCTTTCACAGAAAGTTTTGCAGATTGCACCAGTTCAAATCCAGCCAAAGCAGTTTCCTTAGCACAGACAGAGAGCTTGGACAGAAAGGGAAGTTCACCTCCACCTCAACTCGACCCAGGTGTGAGACACCAAGTCCATCCTGCAAGCCAAACACAACCACAACCACTGCCTACTGAGAGACACAGGAGACAAATCCTTCCTGACCTGGCTGCTGCACCCACACAGAAACAACCTCCTGAAGAGCTCTGCCTCTATCCCACTCTCTTCAGCAACAAGGACAATCAGACAGGCTCTTCCCTCTTAGAGTTCACCTGGTGGTGCTTGTTCCCCACCTGCAGGTCAGAACGCTCCCAAAGCAAATTGTGGAGTCAGAGAAGTCTGCAAAGTCAGCAGCAGGAACAGGTAAATGCCTGGAGGCCACACACCATTTCTGCATCCTGGCACACTTCACATGGGAGATTAAAGGAAAACAACAAGCAGAAGGCAAATTCCCAACATGACCCACCAGAGGGTGATCCCAGTTCTGAGGACTTCTCCCCCCAGCTGGAAGAGAGCAGAACCTCACAACAGCCCTGGCCAAACTCAGAGCCTCTCCTGTGCAGTCTCCCACCCCAGGACCAGCAGTGCTCCTACAACAGCCCTGCTGCTCCACAGAGCAGGAACAGAGCAGCTGGGGTTGGAGCAACCTGGCAAACAAGAACTTCCCAATTTCAGACCATGGTCAAGTATTTTTGCTCCTTAGAATGTGAATTCAAGCCTTGAAGAAGGAAGGAGGAAGAGGAGCAAAAGCTTGGCATTTAAGGTAAATACATGTGCTACGGATGTGCTTCTCTGCTTTTACTGAAGCCTAAGTGACCAGAGAAAGAGAGCAGACCCAGCAGGAACAGCTCCTCTGAGCTGAGCACCTGCAGCCGTGTTCCAGAGTCAGGAAAAGCTGCACCTTCTTCCACCGAGTCTCTGGAGAAGGGGCTGCCCAAGCAGCTCCTCTCCTCACCCACTTCTGAGAATGCTCCATTTTAGGCCTTCAGGTTTTCTCTTGCTTTTCCAGCTGTTGAGTTTTTAAGTCTTTGGGAGAATCTCATCTACCCGACATCACTGCTTAACATCCATCATTAGTGCAACTACAACCGAAGTTGCCTTGGAGGGGCAGTTTTTGGGATGGGGGAGAGGGCCAGTCCATCCCTCTCTTTGGTCAGCACCACAAGAAAACCCCAAGTCTGGTGCCAAACCCACAGTGTGAGAAGGAAAAGGGGAGGTGGGATGGGAGGTAGGGGTGCTGCGCCCTTCCTGCCTGCATGTCCTGACTCTGCACCACAGTCCTGCTCACTGCTGGGCACAGTTCCCTGCAGTTTACCCCATTCTCAGTTCCAGGGACTTACAGCTGGGCTAACTCTACCTTGCCCACTTCCCACCCTCAATGCCTTGCACAGACAAGACGAGCCCGAGTTTGCAAACCCCACAGAAATCATCTACGTGTCCCTTAGCAAAGGAGGGCTGGGAGTTGGAGCTGTCTTTCCAAAGGAATGCAAGGGCTTTGCACGTTCCCCTGAGCATCACAGAGCTCTCAGGTGAACCACACAAAAAGGTGTGATGTGCCATTAGGAGAAGGAACTGCCAATCCTGATCCCTGCACCATCAGCTGAGCTGTGTGGTGCCCTCTGTGCCCACAGCTAATCCTGCTTTGGGGACATGCACCAGCCAAGTTTTCCTGCTGTTGGGCACACATCTCACTTAGGGTTCATTTTTGTTTGTCACGTGTTTCTCCTGCCCTGCAAACTGCTGTGCTGCCATGGGCCCAGCTGGTGGCTGGGCAAGCAGGATTTGTACAGGAGAAAACAAAACCAGCAAGAAGGAAAGCTGGCCTCACAACCAACCCCTCCAGCAGCCACTGCCAGGGAAATCAGGTGTCCAAGAGCCTCTGCCTTGGCAGCTCCTGTTCATGTGGCAGGCTGTGTGCTTTAGGCAAAAACTGAACATTTGGGGAGACAATGGTTTTGGCCTGGTGGCAGTAACAGTGCTGAGAGGTCAACCCAAACACCAGCCTCAAGGCAATGGAAGGCTGAAGCGGCTGGAAAGGGCAAGAGAGCTGGTGCCAAGGTCTGTCCTCATGAGCCTGGCGTGGGGAAGGGTCCAGCGTGCAAACTGTGCCCCTGAGTCCCGTGGCAGTGCAGGCATCAGGGAGTGCCCGTGAGGTTCAAGGCATCTGCACACAAAGCCTGAGAGATTGGGTTTGCTATCTCTCATGTCTTGGAACTTGCACCTTCTCTTACAGCAGAGCTGGGCAGGTGGGATCCTGGTTTAACATCTGGTCAGCAGCAGCACTTCAGAGAGGGCCCCCAGTCTCCCCCTGCACTTTCAGCCAGCAGCAAACTCCCCTTCAGTGCTGCTGAGGGGCTCCAGCTGCTCCCAGCAGGCCAGTCCCTCCTCCTGACCCTCCCATGCCACTGGGACTGCAGCTCCAGAGCTCCTGGAAGCAGGAGAGACGGCTGAAAAAAACGAGAATTTGCTGCAGTGTTCCTCCAGGAGACAAGTCCCAGGGGTGAAAAATGCACAGTTTGGCACCAGAGGCTGGGAATTGTCCAAGAGGCACCAAACCTGACAGAGCCTGTCCAGCAGCCCAGGAGCTGTGCCTGCAGGAGCTCTGGCCTTGGGGACAGCAGAGTGACTGAGATGGTTTGGGGTTATGGGGATCTCGAATTGCATTTGGGGTGAGCCAGTTACGTGTGAACGTTTCGGGGCCCGTGGCCTTCCTGGCCAGAACAGGTCAGCAACAGAACAAGTAGTGTAATGCACTGTAGGTATCAAAAAGACATTCGTGCCACTAGAGGAAACCATTCCAAACAAAAATGGGAAGATATTCTTTGCACTCAGTCAGGAGCACTTACATTCAGAAGGATCTTTGAGCCCATGCACTTCTCTAAGCTTCCTTCAAACCCCAGTTTGACAAAACTGGTGAGCTTTGTTCCCCTGAAAAATCATACACCTTGGTTTGCCCTTGGCCTTGGGAAGGGTGGTTTGTGTGTCACTGAGACACTTTTTAACAAAAAACTTTAGGTATGAGGGTTCTCTGGCAGACCTGGCGAGCTCACTGGTGGCCCATAGCCACCTGTGCTGTCACCATTTGCTTTTCCTGGTTTCTAGGCTTTGCCACATAAACAACTGCTGTGGTTCCCATAAGAATATTATTTAACTGCAAATAGGCTACTCTAGAACAAGTTTGAGAACACCTGATGTACAAAATTCACAGAAAAGCTAATTAACACCGGGAGTTCAGAAAAGAAGTTCTGCTGTAAAAAAATACAAAGCCAAGAAACGTAACAACTACTGACAGCTTCTGCCATGAACCATTTCTCTCAGTTTGAAATCAAACTTATAATCACTTGCTGCCATGTCAAACTCAAAACTGGGAGTAGAGACAGAGGAGTAACTTTTGGTTTTTGGATAAAAAAGGATATGTAAAGATTAAAAATAAAATTAAAAATCAAAAACCTTAAAGCCTCCCTTCCTGATTTCTAAAGATACCGGTGTTGATGGAACACAGCTGCCCTGATTCGTGCACCGTGCCAAGAAGGCTGCAGCCAAGTGCCCTCAAGGTGTACAGTTATTCAAAGGAGCAAAGTCCAGTGCAGAACTGGTCAATGGAGTCTGATTATCCATGGCAAGATGGCCCAGGGGACAAGAGGAAAGGTGGGGTGGAGGAGAAACAAAAGAAACTTCAAGTCACTTTAGATCTCAGCTGCCTGAAGACTTTAGAACATCAGCCTCCCATTCGTCTGCCCACTTGAAAACATCAGAAAGTCTGTCAAGTCCACACACTATCTATGGAAAGCAGCACGTTCCTGGCAGAGGGCTGTCTCTCTCCCGTGCTCAGCTTTCCTTTCAAACTTAATTTTATATATATTTATATTTTTATATATATATAAAAAAGCACTTGGTTTCCAGGGGCATTCATAATGAGGTCCACAGTGTTTAGAACTTAAATTTCTTTTTCTTTGTTTGGAACAGTGTTTTAAAGTTTTGTTTTAATTAAAGACAGTCTTAAAGCATGTTGGACTTCAAAAACATGAGTTTGTTCATGTCTTCTGGACTGAGCAGCCGCCTCCTTTTGATCAAGAGCGCCTGCTCACACATATTTACACATTCGCTCCTGGCACCCACAGCAGGCACTGCTAAGAGCCAAAAGGCCAGCTTGGCTAGTTTTGTATGCTTTTGGGTAACACACGACCAGTACTGAAACAGGTCAGGGGTGGCCTGGAAGAGAGGTTCTTGCAAATAATCATAGACTTCATTTTTCCCGAACCAATCTTCTTCCTGAGCTGCTGTGGCCTCCCCTGCTGCACGAGGCTTCTTGGTTGAAGGTTCAAATTCTGTTTCTTCTGCCCAGGACTCTTTCACCTCATTGATCAGCTCGCAGACCTTGCCAATGATCTCTTCATGCTGGTAGGGCGGGACGGGCCGCAGCTTCTGCTGAGGGTCCAAGATCATGGCTACCTTGTGTGCCGAGTGAACTTTGAAGTTCTCCTTCAGCGCCTCCAAGAAGAGGTGACAGAGTTTGCTGACCACGCCAGCATCGTTGGCTTTGGAAGTGAACAGTTTCTCCAGTTTGACGTAGGTGGGCAGCACCAGCTGCAGCGTGGGCCGGCTCTCGTTGCTCAGCTCGATCACAGCCTGTTTCACCGGCGCCAGGATGGCTGCCAGGTTGCTGAGCAGGTGTTTGTTCAGGTTTTGGATGAGGTTCATCTTCTTGGCCCTGCTGTAGAACTCACAGATCTGCTCGTAGCGCTCGTGGACGAGCAGCAGGGAGTCGGTGACCGAGTTCCAGCAGGGCGGCGGGGAGGTCTCTTCCAGGGAGCCAAAGGTCTCCTTTGAGAGGCCCGTGGACCCTGCCAGGTCTTCACAGACATTCAGGAGCTCGATCACCTCGTGCATGTTGCGAGCCTGTAGTGTTCTCTTGTTGAGCACGCTCTGCACCACCGAGTTCAAGGCACAGGCCGAGCAGCGCAGGCACATGCCCGCCTTGGAGAACGCCGAGGAGTTGACCTTGCAGTCTGTCACGTACACCGTCCTGATCTCCGACATCACAAACTCCGACAGCACGTTCTGCACCCAGTGGTGGATAAAATCACCATTGTCTCGAAGGTCTACACCCTTAATGCCCAGGACGTAGCTCTTGATGTGGTTGCCTTCCACCTGGTAGGCAGTGAGGATGTAGCAGGAGTCGGGGCCGACGCTCTGCGAGTGGCAGGTGACCCCGATGCCGAGGCAGGCGTTGCTGCCCAGGGCGCAGGTGACTTTCACCTTCACCTGGTTGTACATCCGAGGCAGGTGCTTCAGAGCCAGGGTGTTGAAGTTGCCCAGGATCTCGGTGACGGAGAAGGCACCGTAGCGAGCGCCGCTGTCCACCAGCGTCTGCGCCAGCTTGATGAACTCCTTGCCGCTGACCACGCTGAGCGCCCCGAGGTCGGTGCACATCACCCGCAGCAGCCTCTCGGCGATGTTCTGCCGCTCCTTCTCCGGGATCGCGCTGTTCCCCACGGAGCCGCTGGCCGACGCTGCAGGGAAACACAAGCGGGCACAGAAAGGACCAGATCAGCACCTCTGCAGCAGGAGAGAGCTGGGGGCAAGGCACAAAACAATTCTCAGAGACCCCCAAAGAGGCAGAACAAGCCCAGATGATGGAAGAGACAACCCCAACCTTGGAGTTGTTCCCCCAAGGTTTCCGGACAGAGGAACCTCCAGAGACAGGCCCTGCTCTTGCTCAGAGCAGCAGGGAGCTGATCTGCATCCTGTCCCTGGTGTGGGGATGGTCACAGCTCAGCCCAGGTGGAAAGATGGACATCAAATCACAGAATCATGGAATGGATTGGGTTGGAAGGGACCTTAAAACCCATCCAGTTCCACCCCTGCCATGGGCAGGGACACCTCCCACTGTCCCAGGCTGCTCCAAGCCCCAATGTCCAGCCTGGCCTTGGACACTGCCAGGGATCCAGGGGCAGTCACAGCTGCTCTGGGCAGCCTGTGCCTATGTCACAGCACGATGCCTGGATTAGTTTTTTAACGCCAGGCCAGGAAGTCTGACCTTGGATCAGAAGTTACCTTCTTTCAGGAATTACCAAATGCATCCTCCTCACAAACCTTTCCAACCACCCCGGGGTTCTTTGTTGCACTCCTGTAGTGGGAAGGGGTGCTCTGCTCTGCCGGGCAGGACACGAATTAAGGATGAAATCAAACACAATTCGGTGAGGACAAGGGCCTTGTGCAGTGCCCATCACTGCTGCACCCTGAGGCACCTGTTGCACAGGGACAGACTGAAGAACTGCTACGTACTGTTGTTGGCGTTATTTCTTTGGAGCTGTGGTTTCCACTTCTCTTCAACCACGGGGAGAGGTGACCTGGGCTGGCTGGAGGCAATGTTGTTCTCATTGTCAGCTGTGAGGCAAGAGACAGGGAGGGGTTAAAAGCACAAAATAATGCTTAAAGCACAAAGAAAGGGAAACTGCTCAGCATTTACGTAGGGTTCCTTTAACTAAGGGGACGATTACCTACCACACTCTGTGGCTTTCAGTGAGCTGGCACAGCACCCTCAGGGACCCCGAAACTGTCTTTGGACTCACAACCTGTCACTTCCCAAAATGTGCCTGAAATGTGCCACGTGTCTTTCTGTGCACCAGGACGTGGATGCCACCAGCGCACCCTGAAGAATGTCTCCTGAGGAGCTGCAGCTGCACACCCGCAGGAATGGAAGCTCAGCCTGACTTGGGCCATTCATTTGCTTCCGAAATGAGGTGGAAAGGACACTAGTCCTTCTGTTCCCTCACTGCCTCTTCCTGCTCTGCAGGTGGCTGCCCTGTGCTCTCCGGGAAGCACTTTGGTTTTCAAGCTGTGCTCAGCTCCTCTGGATCTAAGGGTCTCATTGCAGTCTTCAGATCTGGTTTCTTCTCCGTGAAGAGCCAGGGCCCAGCTCCTCTGGGGCTCTCATTGCTGCCTCAGACTGCAAACACAAAGCCAAAGTCTCTGGAGTGTGACCAAAGACCACCCTACCCTGAGGCTGCAGACACCAAGTGCCCCCAAAGTCTTTGTGTTTGTGCTCCCATTTCTGTGTGTGGACCTGGGCCGACCACTTTGGCTGCCAGTCTGATGGGATCTTGTAAGGAAATGCAGGCAAGGTCAGTAAATTCTGTATTGTATCCGTGTTCTTTCCTCTCCTGTGCCCCAAGACCCTCTCCCCACCCTCCAGAGGAAATTTTCTAGTTCTTAGGATGCTTCAGTATGAAATGGTGCTGTGAAACAGGCTGTGAAGGAACATTACAGTGCACAATGAAATGGGCTGGAAGAGGAAGCAGAAAGATGGAGAGACTGATGACCAGGCTGAGCAGAAGGATGGAAATCAAAGAAAACAGAACAGGTCATTTGCTCATCACAGTTGGACGCATCTCACCTAATTCTGGACCTCTGTCAGACACACCTCTCTTTGAGGTGGCCCATTAGGGCTCCTTTTACACTCGGGGGTGCCACCCATCCACTCAGGCAGAACTGGATCCTCTTGTGGAGTAAGAATCACCGTGGTCTGAACTCACCTGGAGTCACTGACTCTCCACTGATTTTATGGGGAGTGGAGGCTGCCCAGCTCAGGGGACAGCCCCTGCAGCCTGGGGACACCAGCACAGAGTGCAGTGACCCTGCCCTGTGCTGTGAGCAGTGCCTTGAGGCACCCACAGCTCTGCCAGGCTGCTCTGGGGGGCCAGGACATACACGAGAGGGGAGAGCTGCTCTCCTCCATGTGTGCCAGTGCCCTGGCAGAGCAGGGAGACCAGCAGGGGTGTGATGGAGCTCCAGTGCTCTCCTCCTTACAAGGCCTCTCCAGTGTGAGCAGCTCTGCCCTTCCCTGCCCATCGACAGGCACAGGCTGCTCAGTTATCTGTGGGCACTGCACTGGCACAGGCTCGGTCAACACCTCAGAGCAACCTGGGACATGAGAGACCCAGGGCAGCCTTTGGGCCTGCCTGGGGCCTGTGTGTGCCCAGGGAGCTCCCTGGCCACGCTGGGTGCCCGGGGAGCACTGCCATGCTCAGGCTGCAGCCACAGGTTGGGCTTTGCAGAGCTGTGAAGAGCATGAGGTGCCCCAGAGAGCACCAGTGACCAGGTGTGACACATCAGCAGTCCCCCAGCACCTGCCAGACTAATTGCTCTTGAACCAATGTCACCAGTGTCCTCAACTCCAAGCACCTTGGGTGGGCAAAGGAAAATGTTGGATGTTGCCTGCTAACTTTGCTCACAGTTCAGGCCTTCCTTGTCTTGGTGAGGGATGGGTAGGGGAGAAACCCTCTGTATTTCCTCACCGTAACTCTTTTATCTATTTCCTGATAATAGGGGATTTATTATATACAAATACCTGCTGGCATTCAGTGTGGCATTAATGAGATTTGTACATTTCAGCCTCATCTTCCTTATCAGGCAGTCTGTGAACTACACAGATCATGGTTCTTTAATTTTTCTTCATGCGTCCAATCCTTTAATCCAGGTTCAGCCTAGTCCTCCTTTTGTTTTTTTAGGCCTAGATTGTAGGAAGGGCATTATATAGCAGCACTTGACCTGAACAAAATACTCTAAAGGGAGTCAAAGCTGTATATTGTTCAGTGTAATTACAGAACAAATTCCTCTGCCTGGTGTTCTGCTGTTCTATTTCTGCCTTTCAGCACCCAATTTACATTCTAATTGCTTCTTCTCACTGTGTAGCTGCTTTATGAAGCTATAATCTCTCTTATTACCTTCCAGCCTCCGGGCTCAGCCCTCTGAATGACTCAAGTGCCAGTATGTCCCTGATTTTGCTCCTGGAGGCCAGCAGCACGTTCCCTGGCTTCTGTCCCTTGTGAGAGGGGTCCAGGGGAGGCAGCAGAGCCACTGGAAGAGATCAGCCCTTTGCATTCGACAGGACAAACCAAACTGGGCTCCTGAACACATGAACTGAGGGAGCATTTGACCCATACAGGCTCCTTGGCTCTCTGCATCCCCACAGTGAAACATTCCCTGAACCAGGGATAAAGCACTGCCATGCCTTGTCCCCAGTCTGCGCCTCCTGTGCCACCAGTTCTGCTGACACTGCCAAGTCCCTGCACTCCCAGAGATGCTGAGGCACTGCTGTTGCTTGGATATGGAAAGCCCAGAATCATAGACTTGTTTAGGTTGGAAAAGACCTCCAAGATCATTCAGTCCAACCATCAGCCCAGCCCAGCACCACATTCACCACCGACCCATGTCCCCAGGTGCCACATCCGCATGCTCTTTGAGCATTTCCAGGCATGGTGACTCCACCCCTGCCCTGGGCTCGGGGTGCTTGAGAACCCTTCTAATCTAAAGCTCCCCTGGTACAACTTAAGGCTGTTTCCCTCCTGTCCTCGTCAGTTGTTCCTTGCAAGAAGAGACCGACCCTCACCTCACCTCCTGTCAGACTGCAGGAACGAAGTGCTGCCAGGGCAACTGCAGGCCCTGTGTGCCTTCCCTGCTGTCTGCTGACACAGAACACCCAGAGCTCGACACCCACCAATGCTGGCCGCAGTTCTCCTGCCTCTCCTTTGGCTTTGCCCTCATCCCATAGCAGCAAACGCCGCCCGCTCGCTCCGGCTGCACACGTGGAGGAAGGGGAGAGGGGTGAGCACAGGGCTGCCAAGCACCACACCCAGAGATGCCACGGGAGGGGACAGTGGCTTTCACAGGGCACAGCCGTGGTGGCACCTGCAGAAAGCAGCTGAAGAAGACAGGGACACACTCACTGTCACTGCACCAGTGAGACTTCAGGAGGAGGCAGCCAGGCAGAGGAAGGGACTTGCAAACACAGCAGGGAGCAATGAGAAAACAGAGTTTACCAAGAATAATCCAGAGCTGGGCAGAGGGGAATTACCCATTCACAGAGCTCTGCTGACGTGACAGGAGCCAGACCGCAGACACTGCTCCCTCCAGCCCTGTTCTGTGGCCAGAGTAACCCAGGTGAAAGATCACAGGACCACAGACTGGTTTGGGTTGGAAGGGACCTTAAAGCCCATCCAGTGCCACCCCTGCCATGGGCAGGGACACCTCCCACTGGCCCAGGCTGCTGCAAGCCCCAATGTCCAGCCTGGCCTTGGGCACTGCCAGGGATCCAGGGGCAGCCCCAGCTGCTCTGGGCACCCTGTGCCAGGGCCTGCCCACCCTCCCAGGGAGCCCTCAGCACCACCCCCGTGGGTCACTTGTAAAGAAGAGAGAAGGAAGAAGCTGCAGGCAGCACTTGCTTAAAACTTGCAACAGCTCAACCCTGCCAGTGAGCTGCCCTTGTCTCCTTGGACACCTCAGCCCCTGTACTCAGTGTCACCCAGAGCTGCAACTCAAAATGCTGCATTTCAGCGCCAGAGCCCAGAGCAAGAACAGGATGCTCAGGACACAGTGTGGAGGCAGCAGGAACTGCCATAGACAACCAGAAAGGACAGACCCAAGGCCAGGGAGTGAGGGCAGCCCTGCCAGGGCAGAGCTCCACTGATCCTCGGGGTAACACAGTCCCATTACTCCACAGGAATGCCCCGTGCTCTAACAGAAACACAAACTCACACCTTCTGCTCACAAAGCGCTCCAAAAGCCTCTTTGTAACACTATAGAGATGATAAATAAAGTAGCTGCTGAACAACACACAGAGCCTGCACTAAGATTTGCCAACAGGAACTGAAATGGAATAGAGGAACCTTATGGATGAAGAACTCAGGTGACACTATTAAAATTAGGACTGAAACTAAAATAGAGAGCAAGATAAGAACTTTGATTAACATTATTGTTACAGAATGGAAAATATACTTTTCCTCAAGCCTCTTGTCCTCCTGTGCCACTCTCCTCAGGGCCTGCACTGCATCTGCATCTCAACAGAGCAGCTGTCTTTTGGAGAATACAGGTCTGTCAAAGGGGATTTAATTGTTCTTAAAACTGTGTTAGTTCACTTGAATTTTTATTCAAGAGGAGAAAAAAAAAAAAGAAAAAAAAAATCTGCCAATATAAAATTAATTCTGTTTCTGCATTTTTGAATATATTGAATGCTGTCTTTGAAACAGCTTTGGCTTTGAAATTTTAAAACTGTCTCTTATGTATCAAGACAGGAAACAAAACCAATGACTTAGAAACAAAGCACTGGAATGATTCCTAAGAATTCTCATTTGTAGGTAGCTGAGAGGCAACTGCTGAAATGGCAAATTCTTCTTCCGAGAACACATTTCAGTCCTCTGCAGAACTCCAGGAGACACAAGCACAGGACAGGACTCGTGTGGGCAAAGGCTCTGCTGCCCTGCGAATGTTTTTGGTTTGTTTGCTTCCATGAGAGCCACCCCTTTGGCACAAGGCGGGATTTAACCTGCTGTAGGAGTTTATGCAATGAGGATTCTCTGGACAAAGCCAATGAGGAGTGTGATGGGCTCTGAGCTAGCATGGCACATTCCCTCTCTCCCTACGGAAAGGAGCGATATTCACAATCCAGCCTGAGCCTATGTGCTCCAGCCTTTGAGGGGTGACTTTGTTTGTTGCAGGTGAAATGACTGGGGCTGTGGGAATGGGGAGCACTGAGGACCCTATGGACACACATCGGGGTCAGCACCAGGCAGCAGCACAGAATTTAATTCTCTGCTTGCAGCGAGTCGAAGTGCCCAGCTTACCTGCGTGGGACTGCATGTGCTCCAGGAGATTGTTATAAAACTGGAACTGGATTCCACAAGCTCCACAGGTGTAAGGCTCTGTTTGGGAGAAATCAGTTCAGAAGAATTACACAGAGTCTGCAGGGAAGCAGCACAGGTGCATACCTCAGTGTGTACAGCCGTGGGGCCGTGCCCCTGGCACAGCAGCTCCGCAGGGAGCGGGATAGGGCCGGGCACGGCTCTGCCTCCTGGGCTGGGCTGGGCTGGGCTGGGCTGGGCAGCCTCCTCCTGCTGCACTCCATGGCCGGGGGCACAGGCAGAGCACAAGGGGAAGCACCTGCTGCCCTGTGTGGGCATCTCAGGGATCTGCACAAGGATTTCTTCGGGAGGCTGCCCACCGGCCAGGGCCTGCTCTGTGCAGCCTGCCTTGAGCACATCCCTGCTATTTTAGAGCCTGTGAGCAAAGCCTGGTGAATTTATTTTACATCCAGTTCTGTCAAATTCCAGTCTCTGCTGCCTTTCCTGAGTGAGACAAGGAGCACCGGCTTGTGACAAGTGCTGTAGTCAGAAGCTGGGGGTGGAGCAGTGCCATGGGGGAACTCAGCTGAGGCTTTGTGGCTGTCACCAAGCGCAGTGAGACCAGGGACTGGTGAGTGTCACAGGGCTGGGTGGCAGCAGGACGCCAGGGAAGCAGAGGTGGAGGGCAAGAAGCACAGGAACCAGGGCTGTGCCTGAAGGCTGAGAGCAGAGCAGGAGAGCCATGTGCCAGAGCAATGTGGATGAGCTGGAGCGAGGAAAGAGCTGGGTGCAGAGCCCCCTCGTGAGCTGCAAGATACGTTTAGCCCTTTTCTATGTTGAAAGTGCATTTTTTCCACTGAATTAACCTAACAGCAAATGTTTGCAGTTGTCTGTTTAACAGTATCAGTAGAGTGCAGTGGCTGACAGATGTGATCTTGAACTATGGTGCTGGGATATGGCAATATTGCAGTTTGCCTCTGGCCCTGCAGCCACACCAGCACTGCCCCCTCTCACACTGGGGCAGCAGAACGGACAAACACATTTGGCACATTAACAATTTCGGATACAAATGCCTGGCACACACACGGAGCAAGGTCTGTTGCTACAATATTTCAGAAGTCTAGATCTAAGTTCAAAGCAAAAAACATATTCTGTATCAATGAATAAGCAGAAGCACCAGCACACAGGATGGAAGAACCAAAACCCAGGGAAGCACAAGCCTGCCTATACCCTGTGAGAAATCTATCTGAGGTAGCAAACCCCAGAATCCACCTCAAGGCTACAGGAATCCGTGAGGAAAAACATAAAAGAGAGCATGAACAGTCTGTATAAGCTGTACTTTCATGCTGTGAGGTTAAACCTTTCCCACAGAGCCTACAGCCTCTGAAATGATGGAGCCAGCTCTGCCCAGAGTTGTACTCAATGCTTTCAGTCACTGTTTGCTTGTGATGCTGCTCCTGGGCTTTGCCGTGGCATGGAAGGTTGGGAACACAGTACCTAAGTAACTGTGCTTGTGAAAAAGAGAGAAGACTTGGGCAGCTGAGTGGCACACAGGGATTTCAGGCCTTGGGAATTAACAGGGACTGGCTGTCTCTGCTGAAACCATCAGCAGTGAAGTACATGTGGTAAAATGCCACAAGAGGTACAATGCAATCTAATTGTTCAGGCTTATTTTTAGTTGTCAGAGAGGAGAAGGCTCCCTGTGGGTGCAAACCATCCCTCTTGGGTTCGTACATCAATGTCAGTGACCTGTGTTACAGACACACATCTGCTCATGGAGCCCAGACTGCTCAGATGGAAACATCTCAAACCAGCGTCAAAATTAACGTGTGATTCATCTATTGAAAGCAGTCACACTTCCAAGAGCCTGCTGCCTGCTGCTGACAGGCCCCTGGCAGGTCAGAGGAGCTGTGTGAGCCCCTCTCTCTGCCCCTCTGCTCTGCTGGAGCCCCTGCCCCTCCACCAGAGGGGAGGACAGCCCCTGCTGTACTCCCAGTGCTGCAGCAAGGCTGCACGTGTCACCCTGCAGTCCCCTGGACAACGGCAGCTCTCGTGTGCCATTTGAACTTCATCTCAATTCTGAAAGCTGCCCCTTCTGTTCTGCTCCAGAAATGTCCAACTTTGGAAAAAAAATCACCACCTACTTCCAAAAGCTGATTTCACATTCTGAAAATGCCAAAGCATTTTCTAAATAATTCTGAGACAAAGACACACGGAAGTCTAAGTTCACCACAAATGAAAATGAGTTCACATTAAAACTAAGCATAAAATTTAAATTCACCCAACAATTCCAAAGTCTTTCCCAGGACCAAGGGAAGGGATGCTTGGGAGGATGTGCAGAATCCCTGTGGGAATGAATGAGCTCACTTTTCTTCCCAGAGCTCTCTCAACCCTCACACTGCTGAGCTTTCAGCTCCTGAGCCCCTCATGCTCCACAGTGCAGAGCTGGGAACAGTCAGGCTGGCTGGAAGGAGGGTGGGATGTGCCAGAGCTAGAAGAGGAAGAGGGATCAGCAAGGTGGAGAGGAGAAAGAAGCAATCTGTATCCCAAACCAGGGAAAAGTCACTGCTGGAAAAGAACTGCTCACCTGAGCTGGTAAATCCTCCTCCCTTTGATTTCTCCTGCAACTTAAAACTGGAAAAGTTGTCAAAAGTGCTCTGCACACCCATGTGAGCCCCACCTGTGCCCCATTCTCCTTCCTGGGAGCGCAGCCCCCCTGCCACTGCAGGACCTCTGCTCGTCCTTCCCATGGGGAATTTCAGCTCTTCCTTACTCAGGCTTAGGTTTATGCATCCACTCTGTTGCCTTCAGGTGGGCTGAGCTCGGCAAAGGGTCCCCAGGTCCCCCCTTGGGTGCTTCCCCCAGCAAACCTGTCCTTCTGCTCCCAGCTGGTGATGGTACCAGGGCAGCTGGGGCCCCTCTGTGCTGCCCACACAAGCCCCTTGTGCTCGTGGAGGTGTCCTCTGAGAGAAGGTTTCAACCAGCAGCTGTTGAAACCTCTTCAGTGTCCTGAGCCACACAGAACTAATGCTCACATCTGGTTGCACAATTTAAAACATCTTTCCCCAAGGCTATAATTAGACACTTTTATTAGTGCTTTACCCAGTGAGCAAGGCCCCAGAGCAAGGCAGCAGCTGTGTGAGCCAAGGCAGAGGAAAACCAGTGCCTGTGCTTAGGTTAAATAAATCACTCTAATTCCCATGTTAACTCTCATTGCCACATCTAAGCCAGGGAAAATAGCAGAGCCTGGTCTGAAGCCAGGAGTGAACAGGAGTTGAGAGCTTTAACAGAAAGTTCCAACAGCAAGTGCCCTGAGGTGCTTGTGCAGAGTGACAGACATCCAGCAGGGTGTCACCGTGGCTCAGCAGGGACAGCCCCCCCGGCTGCTCTTTCCTCAGCAGAAAAGCCCCACATTTCAACACTTCTGTCCACATCTTGGTGAAAAACAAATGCACAACAACTGTGAGGAAAACTCCTCAGCATTTCCACCCAACGTTTCCACTGGCATTAGCTTCACTAACAGCGTAACTGCACCTTCCCTTTGACACAAACCCTTGAAACAAGGCAGGAGAACCAGCAGCAGGCTCCTACAAAAACACCAGCACACCCCAAAATCAGTGGAAGTTTCTTGAAAACAGAACTTCTGTCACTTCCAGCCAGCTCAGACAGTAAGAGACAACAAGGTGCTCTGGAGCATGTTTGGAAAAGGGAGTCCCAAATTCACCACCCTTGTCAAAAGGCTTGGCATTAATTGGATTTCTCTTCCCACATGAACTTGTGTTCTCAATAAAGCCCTTGCTTCCCTCTCAGCTTCGTAAGAGGAGGAAGAACACCTGTCCTCCCTTCCTGTGGCCCTGCTCAGGGTGCAGCATTCAGGGGTGCCCTGCATCACCAGGCTGGCACAGACTGAAAATCCCCCTCAAATCCCAATGCAAGCCGAGCAGAAACCAAACACCCTGGAAGGCAAAGGAAGAAGCCCCACCTGCTGAAAGCATCAAAGCCAAAGGGCAGAACCTCCAGCAGAGACCACCTGTGCACCCATCCCAGACCTGCTCTCCCTCCCCTCCTGCTCGCTGCCTGTTTCTCACCCGTGCTCCCAGGCCACACGGACCTGGTTCTGTGCAGGTGTTTACTGAGCTGAGTCACGATGACAAGTTTTTCTCTGTGTAAATGTAACTTAAATATGGGTTCATTTTCAAATCTTGGTTTCAGAACACATTCACAACAAACTCCCTGAAGACCGAACACGAAGCGATTTGGCAGCCCCAGACTGCATGGAAACACCCTGGAGGATTTGTGTTGCATTTAAATCTGACACCAGAGCCGCAGAAGTGAGGCATTTTATCTTTGACACCTGGACTCCTAATAAAAAAACCATTTATTGATGAAAATTGCTCAGAGGGCAGGGCAGCAGGGCTGCAGGAGGGCAGTCCCTGCCTTTTGCACCACAGACATCCATCACACTTACTTTGTAAAAGCGGGAAAGGATTTGAAATCAGGGGACTTGCGGTTTCTGCAAAAAAGAAAGAGATTTAAATATTGAGACTGGCAGAGACCTCGCTGCATTCTTCACAGCTCTGCCTATCTGTTCCCTGCTCCTTATCCCTACTCCACACTTCCAGAGTTATCCAGGGCAGGATGGGAGCTCCATTTACCACAAAATCCAACATGTCCAGCTGTGAATTTTCTCTCCCTTGCTCAGTTTCTCATGGCCAGGGTTCTGCATCTTTCCCGTCCAATTTAAAACGTCCAGAGACTTTAACACACACCCAGTACTACAGCAATGGAAAAAAGGGGGGAGGCCAGCAAAGAAAAGCCACGGAGGCAAGAAACCCTTTACAAAGGCTCTCTTTGGTGCTGCAGATGCAAATTCCCAGTTCCACCATGCAGCTTCTTTAAACTGAAGCTGGGAAGGAAAACCAGGGTGTTCCAGCCTCCCTGGATGCCAAAGGAGAGAGTTCCTAAGCAGCGCAGTTACTGCAGGCTGAGAATGCACATTTCCTACGCAGCACACCTTGCCTTGCCTCTCTGTAAGGTGTGCCTGAAAACTGGATGCTGGCTGCCCCTTGGGCACCCAGGAGCTGTCTGCATCCAGTCCCCAGTGCGCTGGGGCAGAACCAGCGACCCCCAGCACCTCAGACCACGTGTGGTTTCCTACAGCTCCCAGGTGAGGTCCTTTAGGGTCAGACCCCTGCAGAGGGGCAGAAATCATTAGTGTTAAATATTCAGTCATGGACTCAGAGCATTTCCAGAAGGGCCCCAGGTCCAAGGCTGTGAGCTGGCACATCCATGGCTGAGGCTCTCAGGGCTCTCTGACAGACCTGGCTTGGTTTCCTTGGAAGGAAAACTGCCCTCGTGAACTGCATGGGTCAAGCACAGTGAGCCTTCCTGCTGGACATCCCAACGTGCTGAGGACCTGAGCTGCTGAACAGGGCTCCAGGTGGCAGGGCCAGCCAGTAAGGAATGGAGATGAAGGCATGGATGATGCTTGGCAAAGACATGACCGGACAGTGCTGAGGAGAGGGGATGCATGGGAGGCACCAGCTGGATACGGAATGCTGCTGATCTCTTAACACGCTGTGATCACCCAGCAGTGCTCTGGGTGCTCCTGCAGCTGCTGAGCTCGGTACCTGGGGCAAGATCTTCACTAAAACAAGTCCCTCACCTGGCCCTGCTGAGCAGCTGAACAGGGCAGGCTCCTCCAGGCACCATTCTGTGTGTCCTTGGCCCCTGCTCTGGGAAGTGCCCTGCCAAAGCTCACTCAGTGGGTGCCCACGGCACCGTCCGTGGCTCCAAGCACTCCAGGGCTCTTACAGCAGCACGGGAGCTTTTGAAGGGCAAACCCCAACTTGATTGTCCCCCCAGAAGAGAACCTGATGTGGAGCAGGCACAGAGCCCAGCAGTGGCACAGAGCACTTCAAACAGCCCAAGGAATTCTCAGCACCACCTCTGGCTGCTCTCCAGCCAGAAGTGCTGACACAGTGTCCTCGTTATGCTTGCCTTCCTACTCACATGGAAGCCACTGTCAGCCTGAAACAGCAGTTCGGGTACTCAGTACAACACTAGTTTATGTGAAGGAAGACTCTTAGGATTTTTCTGGTCTTCATATTTGTAATGGGACAATTTTTCCTCCATGCACTGTCACGTCCCTGCTACAGCACAGTCACTTCCACTAAAGCCACCTATCCAGGCAACAATGATAGAAATGCCAGAGTTTGAATGATTAACGCTAAATCACCTTGCACTGGGAACTTGTAATCTTTCCCCCCACAGATTCTCCAGGCAAAATGAGAGTTCAGGTTTTTCTGCCCACATTCTGTTCTCTTGGGGACCCTTCTGGCCATGCCCTGCCCAGCCCCAGCGCAGTGTCTGTGCTTGCAGCCTGCAGTCCCCAGTCCTATCCCTGGCTGTGTGTCCCAGTTCTGCCGAGTGCTCCTTGCCTCAGTGCTTTCATATGGATTGCCTCAATTCTTCCCTGGTATCCCAGCACTCTGGAGCAATTGGCAGGACATCACCCACAGGGACTGGCTGCTGAGTGGTTGTTTTAACTCAGATATATTTCTTCCTGTCTACAAGTTGCCTGTTCAACATGAGAAGTCTGGAACAGCTTAAATGAATGTGGCACCAGAAATAAACAGTTCATTCCTAGAAACCTCAATTGCACACAAATGCCCAGTGGACACAGTGACTTATTTATGCAACCAAGCAAAGTGACACTTTCTTAACTGAACCTCTCCCTGTGTGACTCTCACTCTCCTGGTGAGAACTGCCCTCAGCTGCTGACCCTTCTTCTGAGCACAGAACTTCAGGCAGCTTGGAAAATGCAGCTCTGTCTATTTGTGCAATTGTGTTGCCCCACCATCAGCACTCCCAGTGCTGTGCACAAAGTGGGAGCTCACAGAACAACTCCCCCTTCCCCTTTTCCTCACTCCTCAAACTTGGCCATTGGCTCTCCCAGCTCCACGGAGACTTGTAGCAGTCACAAACCAACCACAGATGAGAATTGCCAGATGAATGTTAATGGGAGCTGTGTTTGTGCTGACAGAGCCTGCCAGGCAGCTGGGTGCACCTCAGGAGGCAGAGGCAGGGGGGCTGGCTGTGCTAATGTCACACTGCAGTCACTAATCAAGAATTATTATGCCCCAAACACTAAAGCTGCACTCACCCACCAAAAATGCTATCCTAAAAGTCCTGTCTTTCTAGCAGAAATCCCCCCAGATGGGTTATAGAATGACTGGACTACAGGGGATGAGCAGAAGGGGATGTACGGCCACACCACAGAAGAAAGCCTGCGATTTCTGAAAATCCACCTATCCATGTTTAAAATCTAGTCCTGTGTCCTTTAAATCCTGACAAGTGGAGATTCTCAGGCTTTTCCAAGAATTTTTACTCTAAATCAAATGTAGGAAATCAATTTTTTTTGGTCTCAATCTCATCGCAACTCGGCACGAACTGATTCAAAAAAAAGAAGACATTTCCATTGATCCTCTCCCCAGTCTGGAATAAACAGTGCTGGAAAGCAAAGCTTCCCTGTGTAAACAGGAATGAAAAGCATTGACATTTTAAAACTGTAAATGCTAAAATTTGTTGCACTGGAAGTTCTGACAGTAATAGTTCCCTAAACAGCAGATGAAATTGAGATGTATTTATACAGCTTAAATCAACCTCAAAAGTTCAAAATATTTCCCAATTCCCTACATAATTTAAACTGTTCTCTTTCACACTCATAACATTGAGCAAGTTCAGACTTCAACAAACACTGGCAATTCCAATTAGATTTCCCCTTTGATGGCTGTATTTGAAGGTGTCGAAACCAAAGAGCTTTTTTTCTCCTTTTTTGCTTTTAGTTTTCTTCCTGGATTCTCACAATTTCCTTAATCCCTCTCAGCCTTCATTTCACAAAGGAGTCATCCACAGTGCCCAGAACAACGGCTCGAGCTGCATTAGGCTGCAAACACTTGAGTTAGAGATGGTTACTGTTCCTGAGGAAGGTCATTGCCCCTGTCTGGAGTCAGAGGAAGGGAGACCCCGGGGAGATCCCAAAGCCTGGGAGCCCTGTGGTTACCGAGGGCACCAGCACAGGGCCCAGCCCCTGCCAGAGGCTCCTCTCCTGCTCCAGCCAGGCATGGAGGAAGAGGAAAGCAGCAACCTCCACTGTGGAACACAACACTCAGCTCAGCCCCTTTCTGGAGATTTCCCTGCCCATGCTCAGGCTGATCATCACTGCCTCTTACACTGCACAAGCTGGCCTGGAAATACTGTTTGGCCTCTTGAGAATTTAGGCCAGAAAACCCCAGCATGCGTCGAGACTCGGCAGAACAACCCCCACCAGGGAGGGTTCCCTTGGAAGCAGCTTTCTGGCACCCTCAGGAATAACAGCTTCTGCTGTTCATCCCAGTGAGCCAGTTCCATGCTTCAGGATCAGGCCATGGCATTGCCTGCTGGACCTGCCTTAGCTGAGCAGAAGCTCCATGTGACTTGGGACCTCTGCTGCCTGTGCTCCTGAGGCAGCACAAGAGAGCAACTGGGACATTTTAGCAGGATGCTATTTTTAAAGCACTGTGAAACTTCCAGGTTTCATCAAAAAGCAAGTTCAAGTGGCTGTGGAGACCCTTTCCATGAGTAGAAAGGACACTCTCCAATCATAACATGGAAGACAGCTCGAGTCCTTCAGCCACTCCCCGTCTCCATCCCACCCTGCTGGGAGGAGACACGCCTGGGACTCCAATCAGCCCCAAAGCAGTGCTTGCCCTGCAGCACAGAGCTGCTGTTTTATGGGCAAGTGGCACAGATAAAGATGCCAGGTACCTGCATTCACTGTGACAGGGACTGGGGTTGTGCACAGGGAAGAGACATCTGAAATCCAACATTTCCCATTCTGGGTTCATTCTTATTCCCACTCAGGACTCCCTCCAGCACTGCACCCCAGTGGATTTCAGGTGGCTTTGGTTGCTGACCTCCCTGCTCTGCCCATCCAGCCCCTCACTCCAGACACCCAGGGGTCTGTGCCACTGCAATCAGGACGCAGACACAGGGAAAAAGGAGAATGTCCCCAGCTGGGTGGCCTAAAAAACTCCTGCTGCTCTCTTTGGCATCTCTGTATCTGAGCCTGTGACACAAAACTCACATCCACAGAGAGCAAGAGCCATCCAGCATTTAACAAGGCCAAGCCCCACAGCTCTTGGCTGCTCAGCTGGGACCTACATTTACCTCCCAAAGCTGGTGACTGTTCCTCACAGCAGCAGTTTGGTGACAAGCAAACAGCAGATGGGAGTGGGAGGACGGAAGTGTCCGTCCTTCTGTCATTCCCCACCACATTATCACCACCTGCTTCCCTGCCTGGGAGAGATCTGCTGGCTGGAACACAAGAGAGGACAAGCCGACAGTGCCAGAATCACCCAAGAGCTCCCATCCCACACGTGACACTGAGCCACATGGTGTTTGCCCCACCCACTGAGACACAGCCATGGGAACAAGGAACATGGGGAGGCAAGGACGTGTCAGCTCTTCCAAAAGGCAGCTACAGAGAGCTCTGCTGGACACCTGAGCACACAGAGCTCTCCACGGCCTCTCTGACCACCAGTGACACTCACAGTGACTGGTGATGCTCACCCAGGCTGCTGTCAATGAGGTCATTGGGACTCCTGAGAACTGGAAGGAATAAAAGGAGAAACGGCTTGGTGCAAGGGCTGGAAAACAGCACTGAATGGGACATGTAAGAAGCAGCACAAAAATGGAGCCAAAGGAGGAAAACAGGGCTGGGGAAGAAAAGAGGATGCAGGATAGATAAAGGAAGGAAAAAGGGAAGAAGTTTATACATCCCCATGCACCAGCGTGGATTTAAGGAGCATTTCAGCTGCTTAATGCAGAAAAGAACGGCTTCCAACCAGAGCCCAACTCCCCTCAAACCAGTCCTGGGCAGCTCACTTGAGTTCCTCAGGTTTCCTGGCTCACACAAAGGTTTAGGTGAGTACCTTGCAACTCCCCTGCAGCCTGCCAGGCCCTCAACTGAGCCACTAAAATAAACTGACACAACACATGGTGCAGACAGAAACCCTCCTTACAGGGAAACGAGATGAGCAAATCACATGAAACTTGCTACCCAGCTTGTGAGAATTTCTGGCTTTGTTTTGGTTTTTGCTGTGAGCTTTCACTCGTGGTTTAAATGTTACAGTCCAGATAGAAACAGGTTGAGGAGGATGAGTGTGATGGGAGCTGGTACAAGGAGATGGCAGGGAGAGTCTGGGAGATGCGTCACAGCAACTGTGGGTCAGTATTTAACAGTTCAGAGAGAACCGAAGTCTTGGACCGTTCAGTACAGCCACTCTGTGTTTCCTGTCAGTGCTTCCTGGACCCCTCCCATGCTACAGGTTCATCTCCCCTCCTGCAAAACCTGACAAGAGCAGCCAGCAGGTTTTACAATGCAGCTTTCTTGGCTTCAGGAAGGAGCTGTCTGACAGGAAGGAAAACACTTCTGCCCTTCCTTTGTTGGCTGTACAGGGTTTGACAGGAATAAAAAAGGTACAATCTCAGGCTGCTGCTTTCCAAGGGCTCCAGAGGAGTCAGGGCCCCAAGTGGTGTATTGGCATTTACAGATGTGCACTTCAAGGCTTTGAAACCCTTCACGACACTGACAGTACCCACAGAAGACAAGACATGAGCTGCTGAGAGGCAAGAGCCACGTCCAGGGCTGCAAGCCAGGCTGGGCTGACTGACCAGGGCCTGGGCAGCCCCAGGGACTCCTGACTGCCCAGCAGGAACAGGACTAAGGAGTACAAGGGCCTGAAACACGGAGACAAGCTCACCTGATGGGTTCTGCTTACACCTCTTTTCTTTAGGTTTTTCTGTCCCCGAATGACCAGCTGCAATTGTGGTGAATGATGGATTAGTACAGGGTTGTTCCCCAAAACACAATATGCAGTATTTTAGCAACAAACAACATTTTTTCCCATTCCCCATCACCCACTTTGCTACCACACGTGGGTTTTCCACATCACTGCTTTTCAACAGGGTTCCAAAAGCCCCTTACTTGCTTCTGAGGCAGATAAAACCCCCAACAGACACTGTGTAACCTGCTCCAGGGGGATATCCCAGCCCTTACCTGTCCATTCCAGCCAGAGGCACTGCCAACACCATATACTCTGCTTCTCTTGGATGGGGAATGGAGGGAGGCCAGGCCTTTCTGCTGGCACGTTATTTATCTCTGCAGCAAGATGCTAAAAATACTTTTCATCTGGCCTGTCACTTTTGCTCCAATTAGGGAGCATAAGGAATGGTAGTGGCCCACTGGAAGGCTGGGCAATAGACAGGCAGGATAAAAACCTTGTACAGAAAACTTTAAAGTGGTGGACCTGAACAAAATTGTCCAGGCCAGTGGTTATGTTCAATTACACTTGGACCTAACACTGCAAGGAAACTGCACAAGTGGAGGGGATTTTCATTTCTTCTAGAACATGTATTTTGGTCTCACATTCACACAGCTGGTTCACTGTGACCTCCAGGCAGTCAGTCCACAAACAGCTGGACATTGGCTACAGTGACCTTTACATAAACTGTCACACTCAGCATCACTGTGAGCTGCAGACTGCTGCTCTATCCACAGTCCTCAAACTTCTGCTGGTTGCAAATGTCTTTGCTCCACCAGGACTGCACTGAGACATAGACACAGCACAAGACCTGCTGGATCTCCATCCATCATTTCTCCACATCTTGGCTCCCCTCTGAAAAATCTATGCTCAAGTACCTGGTCCTTGGCAGCAGGATTCCCACATCACCTGTCTGACAGGGCTGGAGTGCCAGGAACCTGGGGAGGAGGGAGAATAAGGCACTACCCCAGGAGGGCTGCCTGCCTGTGAGCTTAAACAAGGTATCCCATAATACATCAGCATTCCCTGAGCACAGCTGAATCCTGCTTGTAGAGGAACATGGAAGCAGCAGGAAGGGGTGGTCACACTTACCACTGGAGTTCTGGGAATTGCTGTTTGTTTCTTCAAAGTTGTTCTGCGCTTTGCCCTCCACTCTTCTGCTGAAAGCACTTTCTGCTGGGTGGAGAACAAAGCAGGGATGGTGACTGGTCAACACTGGATGCAGAACCAGGCAGACAGGAGGCAAGACCTGCTCCTGTGCCACATAATCACAGTGCCTGAATACAGCAGAAAGGTCAAATACCTCATTTTGGAGGCAAATGGGCCAGATTCAGTGAAGGGATAACAGGTGGGTATTTTTCTCGAATGCCTTCTGGCTGAGGTGGCCTGGATTGGCTCTTAGGGAGCCCATGAACACCAGTCCTGACTGAACCAGAAAGGTCATGGCTTCCTCCCCTGCAAAAAAACCCAACCCTTATCTTACTCTTCCTTAAGGCAACAAGCAGCCCTTAAATCCTGCGAGCACAGGTGACCAGTCTCAGACTGAGCTGGGGCCTCATCACCACACCAAGGTGTCACCTACAGAAGCACTGTAGGTGCCAGCTTTCCTTGTGCTTCCCAGTCACCTGCATTCCCTTCCTAAACACCCTTCTGCAAATGTTGAAGCAGAAGCCTGAAGGGTTGTCTCGGGGCCTGCCCACCATGTCTGGAAAAGCTGTGGAAGATCCTGTGGCTCTGTGCTTCCCAACAGTGCCCCTGTTCCCAGAGGCCTCCCCAGGGCCAGGCAGGCAGGCCCTGCTCCTGGCACTGGGCAGCTTCCCAGTAACTGTACTGGGACGCCTCCTCCAGCGGGCACAGGTGGCTCCTGACCCTGGCAGTGGCCACAGTGTCCTGAGCCATCACTGCCCAGCACAGCTCAGGGGCCTCCCACCCTGCTCAAGCTGGTGTCCCTCAGCACAAGCTCAACAGTGCAATGAGCTCCTGTCTCACTTCGCCGGGTTTGCAATATCTGGGCAAATGGATTTACTGCAGTGACTCAAAGGACAAACTAGAGATTAAAAATATGAACTGGCCAAAGCAATGTGTGTGGCCTATGCTGGCCAGAGCCCTGCCCTGCCCTCTCCTTCTGGAGCCCATTGTCACCCGAGGGGCTCACGTGGACACGGCCTGGCCTGGCTCTGCTGGGCTCAGCCTGCAGACTGGGCAGGGCTGGGGGCACAAGTCTTTCATTCAGGAGTGATTTCATTCCTGCAGACCACTGGAGTGGTCACACTGCTGTCAGGACTTGGCAGAGGCCCCTGGTCCCTGCAGGCTCCCAGGGCTCCACTGTGGCTCACGTGGGCTTTGAGGCTACCAGAGACCTGAACTGCAGGAACAGCCCAGCCCACGGATTTTGGCCCAGCCTGTCCTCAGTGGACCCTTCCAAGTTCTGAGCAGGCTTCTCAAACTCTCAATCAACTACACTCCTGACTCCTAAAATTCAGAAGAACAAGCAAACTTGGTAACCAAATCAACTGAAACAGAAACACATAAAACAGGGCTGAAAAGGAACTGGAGACATTATCTATCCATGCCACTTGACAGATAAATAGTAGGAATGAGAGGCATTAAATATCAGGAAAAAATCAGATGGTGACAAAATGGTTTGGGTCAACCCACCCCTCCCAAGAGACCCAGATTCAAGTCCTGGCTTATGTCACAAGTGGAAGTGAGTTGGAGGTCTCCAAAGATATTTGTAAAGAATTTGCATGGTGGTTTTGCCTTCATCCCTTAGCTTCCCCCCCAAAAAACTCCCCCAAGTCTGGCAGTAAGAAAAATCTGGTTTAATGCATCTGCTTGGTCTTACTGTGCCCTTCCCACACTGAGAGTGCAGCTCACTCTGCTTTCTCTCCTTGTATTGGAACCTTTCGAATGTGAAGTAAAATTATCTGTATGGACCAAGTCCTTGGCAGCTGTGGATGTGTGTTATCCAACAAAACCCATCCTTGTTCAGCATCCACGGCCTCTCCGACCACAGCCACCTCTTGTACTCAGGATCTGTCCATGCCAGACATTCTGGGGGTGTTTAAACACAAACTGATTGGCCAGCCCTTCTTCTGCACCCAGATGGAATATCTATCTACCAATGCCACAGACTGTGCTTCCCAGCTGACTGCACATGGCTCACTGTGTCTCACACCCTATTTATTAACTGTTATTTTTCAGTATTCTTGGCCTTCTTTTTTTTTAATTTTTTTTTTTTTTTTTTAGGTTTGATCTTGTTTGGAAGGAGGAAACTGGGACAATGGGAGGATCAATCCTAACCTGCATTTTTTAACTCCTCAGTAATGGTTCTGTAATACTGATTTTGCTGTTTATCTCTCAGAGGTTCCTGTGGGGAATGGAGCACTGTGAAAACACCTGTACTCCACTTCACTTCCAAAGGCACAGGCCTAGCCCTGAGAACATCACCTCGAGGGAAACAAACACTAAATGCCAAACAGTGCTAAAAACCAAGCAAAAATCCCCATTCCTGACAAGCCACTACACCAATCCTTGTCAGGAAGCTCTCCTCAGTTTGTGACACCAGGATTTGAAAGAGGGTCTTTTATACCTTGTGGTATGGGGTTATAAAGGATCTTTTCCCCTCAACTGCTTCTGGGAGCAGCTTTTCTGGGACAGTCACGGATGGAGCAGACTGCAGCCAGGAAGGGTCAGAAGCCTACCCAGGGCAGGACTGGACACTAAGCAGTTCAGCAAGCTGATGGCAGAAAGGCAGTTGGTACCTGTGATGGCCTTGCTTCCTGGGGATCCGGAATTTGGAGCGCGGAACATCTGGGATTGGGACGCGGGTGGGACCCCGGAGGGGGTGCGGTGCAGGAGGGTGGAACAGCGGTTTATGGACGCCGGAGATTTTTTGCTGGACTGGCTCGCCTGTGTCTTCACTGCCACGAAGAGTGGAGATCGAGAGAACTCTGGATATGAACACTCAGAACTAGTGCCTGCGCAGCCAGGGAGCTCCCAGAGCGGGGCCTGCTGGAGCTGCTGTCTGACAGCCACGCTCACCATCCCTGCACCGAGCCCGCAGGACACAGCCGGGCTCCCCCCTCACCCGAGGGGACACTGGGGAAGCTGGTTAGTGCCCTTCCACACCTTTAACTGCCACGTGACCAACCCACTCCTCCTGCAGCAGGAATCAGCCCATCCATCCAGGAGCACTGTGTGATTGCCACGGCCTGGCTGGGGGCACCTGCAGCTCTGGCCTCCATTTCTATGGACTGAACTTGGGGAGCAGTTTCTAAACTACTCAGAGCATCTTTGTTTCTTGAGCCTTGAATAAATCCTAGTGATCTCCAGCTACATTCCTTGTCTCTTCAGCCAAATACAAAGGAAAGGGCACTGTTTGGAGTGGAATGGAATTAGGAGGCAGAGTGAGTAAAGGCCTTTGGTCCCATCTCCAGAGTGGTGACATGCGGAGAAATTCTGAGTATTACTGGGACGTGCTCTTTGAATGCATCTATATTTTGGTCTCTGCAACACACAGTGAGGATCACCAGGAATTTTCAATGCCAAAAGTCATCTGAAACACCTTCAGGAGGACAGCCCTTTGTCTGGACCACATGGATTAAATAAACCTTTACAAAAATGGAGAAACTGTCTAAGAACCCCCTTCATTCCCAAGGGGCCTCTTCTATGGAAATTTGGATATGGGTCCTGAAGCCCCCGTCCCACTCCAACCAGCTGCCATGAAGAATCACTAACAAAGGAGGTTCACATAACCCACAGCCTTACCTCCCTACCAGTGATTTCTACTGTGGGATGCCCAAAGATGGAGGGACAACAGCAGCACCTGCCCATCCCACACAGAGTAACTGAGAAATACTCATCCACCCTGAGCAGCTCTCAGGGGAATGCCATGGCAGCACCCCAGCCTGACTCTGAAATAGGCGAGAAGTCCCCCAGGCTGGGACTGGATGCTCTTTTCCAAAACACCAGGAGACCTTACAGACCTTGACTGTGAGTGGCTCTCACCTTCATCAGCAGCGCTGGGGACTGGGGGTGTGCACATTCAGAGGGGGTTGTAATTCCAGGGGTTTTGAATCACTTGCTCTGACACACAGCCCAAGCTGACATTTCCTCACATGCCAGCACAGTTCTGCAGGAGATGATGCGCTGGTTTTCTCACAGTTTAGGTCAGGATACTTCTCCTCTGCTTGGGCTCTGGCCAGATAAATAGGCAGGAGGCTTGTTTTGCTCTCTGTGCTCCCTTTTAATCTCCATGGATAATCCTCCTCCAGCTGCTGCCAAACTGCCAGCAAAAATGTGATATGAAAATTTCCTGCTTGTGGATCATCTGCTTCCCATGAGGGCCATTCCCACCAATGGCTGCTTTATTCCCCATCAGTGCCATGAGAACAGCCATCAGCAACTCTTCAGTGCCAGACACAAAGAGCATCACTGCACATCCTCTGCAGCCCAGATATTGCTCTGGGACCTGAAGACCAAAGTCTCAATGCTATGATGACCTCCAAAACTTCTTCTTCTTCCTCCCAAATTAAACAAACAGTATGTCTTCAAATTGGGACCCCACAGAGAAGGCTGCTCCATCTGACACTAGGCAGAGAGAGAATCTGAGCCAGCAGTGCAAGACAGACAAAGGAATATCAGCTCCAGCAGTCTGGAGAAGCTAATAGCTCATTGGGAAAAAAAATGTTCAGTCTGTAGCTCATCAGATCCCAAATTCCCTCTGAAGGCTGAGCAGCACAGGTAGAGACCATCACACAGCTCCTCTGCTCTACTCTGGAAAAGTCACCTTCCCTGTGGAACTCATGGCCTCAGGCTGATGAAAAGGCCAAGAAGTTTCTAAAAATGAAAATCCTGAGTTGCTGAACGGCCACAAAAACCTCCTCCCTCAAAATCTGCAGCAAGACTGGAGACAGCATTGTGGGCAGCTGACCTCATAACTGCTGCTGTGGAGCTTCTCAAGCCCTGTCAGAACGCAGCGCAGACACGTCCCAGTGGGGGCTGCAGTGTGTGGAGGGTGATTCTCGCTGCATGCTCTGCAGTCAGTCGGCTCAGGGCTCTGTGCTGCAGCCCTGGGAACGGCCCAGGCTGGGCTGAAGGACACACGAGCTGCAGGAGATGCTGAGAACAGCGGGGGCTCCAGCCTGGCAGCAGGAAAAGCTCGGGCACTGCTGTGCTTGGGCAGCACGGCTGCAGAGGAGCTCCCAGGGTGACACTGTGCCTCAAAGGCACTCCTTGGGTGGAAATCAGGCATTTCCAAGGGGATCAGGAAGGCAGTGCCACCTCTCAGCTCCTTCCTGACCCAGTGCTGGTGCCTGCCCTGGCTGAGGGTGGAGAACAGACTGGAGAACGCTCGGAGGAGGAGACAAGAGGATAACCAGGGCCTGAGAACAGCAGAGCTTACCATGGAAACACAAGTCACTTCTTTGATTTAACCAGGGACTGGAGAGCAGGCTCTGCCAGGTCTGGGAAGGACAGAAACTTGGTAACTTAGTTCTCCTTCACTGTGCAGACAAGGTTATAAATAGGATCCGGTGTCTGAAAGCTACAGCTGGCTAATTTAAGTCTTAATTTAGTGGAGGCAATAAATCATCAAAAAAATTACCTTATGAGATTGCTGTATTTGCTGTCACTCAAAAGCAAGGTTAGATGTCTCTCTGAAGCATATCTGTGTGCATTTCAGTCAAGGCAGTCCTACAGAAGGTGTTTCTCCAGGAAATCCAGAGATGACAGTGGTGCAAACTCACAGAGTCACAGAATCCCAGACTGGTTTGGGTTGGAAGAAACCTTAAAGATCATCTTGTTAAACCCCCTGCCATGGGCAGGGACACCTCCCACTGTCCCAGGCTGCTCCAAGCCCTGTCCAGCCTGGCCTTGGGCACTGCCAGGGATCCAGGGGCAGCCACAGCTTCTCTGGGCCCCCTGTGCCAGGGCCTGCCCACCCAATTCCTAAGTGGATATCAGGAATTTCTTCCCAAAATCCCATCTGACCCCATCCTCTAACACTGTGAAGCCATTCCCCCTGTTCTGCCACTTGATGCCCTGAACAGTCTCTCTCCATCCTCCTGAGCAATCCCAACAGCCCAGCCCCAGCAAACGTGGTTCAATCAGTTCCATCTTACAGAGCAGCCAGAGCCTGAAGGAGGACAGAAACATCTCTGAACCTTCCCCCATGAACCTCCATTCAGAAATGTTTCTAAAACTGGGACAATGAATGTGCCTACAATCCACTTTTTTTTTTTTGGAAACTGCCTCTCTGACAGCCTTCTTCGAAAGAGTGAATACGTTGACAGAAACAGCATAAGAATATTATTTTTAAAGAGTCATAGCCCAGTTCTAATCTTATGAAAAAGCCCCTACTCCTCACTCAAAAAAGGGAACTTTGGAGGGAGACATTTGGCATTAACAACTCCAGGGAACCCCACAGCAGAGCTCTTTGCCAGACAGCAGCTATCCAGCAGCACTGACCAGAAATTATCCTGCAAGATCCTACTGAAGCTGCAGGATATCATTCCTTGTTTTAGCCCATTTCCAATGAATTTTTATCCATTATGACAGAGAACCAGAAACACAGGCTCTGGAAGGGAAGCTTGCACTCAAGCAGAGACCCAGAAAGCGGAACTGGTGATGCAGAAGGGGTTTCCTCACCCATTCCCATCGTGACTAAATTTTCAGCATTTGCCTTATAACCAGAAGAATGAGACCAGGGTAAAAACACAGTCTCAGCTTTACTTCTCCTGACTGCAAAGATCCAAGAAAAGCCAGCTGTGCTTTTCAAAAGTCAGGTGTTAACAGCTGCCTCACAGGACCTTGGATTTTGGGAAGAGCAGAGTCTGAGCAGTAGAAAGGTAGGAGGATGTACTGGCCAGCCTGCCTTGGGAGCTCATCATACCCTCTCCTGTATCCTCATCAGGGTTAGTGGCTTGTCATTGTAAATCATAAATCTTACTGGTCATGGGAACTAGGAGAGGGAAAAAAAAAGGTTAAAAAAAAAAAGGAAAAAGAAAAGTTTATGGGGAGGGGGTTAAACCTTATGAAAATACTATCTTGACCTGATCTTAACTGTCCTCATAGTTAAAGATACTTGAAAGGACTGGAAACCCATCTGCACAGCTCAGGGACTGCTGATGCAGTCTGCAGCAGGGGCAGCTTTTCTTTTGCTGCAGAAACCATGGTGCAAGAATGGCTTCAAGCCCAGCACTCAGAACATGCCTCCTCCTCTAGAGCTGGCTCCCAGGGGCCACACAGCACCAGGCAGGAGCCTGAGCTGCCCCTGCCAGGAGAGGGGCAGGGCCTGTGGGGGCCACTGGAACTGCAGGGCTCGCTGCAGGCACATGCCTCCCAGAGAAACACAGCTGGGGTTTCTTTTCTGCTGGACAGCCTGGGCTCAAACCAGCAGCTCAGCTATTGCTACAAATGGTTGGGAAGGTGGAAAGACATCAGTGGCAATAAATCCCCTTGAAATGGGAAGCACTGGGAAGGTCAGAATTAGCTCCAGCTGAGCAAAGCCCCAGTGCTCACAGAACACTGCTCCTGAGCTCTCTGCAGGGGGAGCACTGACCCCAGAGCCCTGGTGTCCAAGGGCCCCTCTGTGGCAGGAGATGGACCCACTGCTGGTCACCAGTGGCTTTGCTGAGGGCTGAAAACACCTCAGTGAAGAGGTGGAGCTTCCAGGGGCAGGGGACCCTAGGAATAACTGTTATGTGTGCAATCATAAGCACTGGGGCAGTTCCTTCAGCAGATGGCAGATAACAAGATTAACGTTGTGATGATGGTGTTGGACTTGTATTTTATGCCCTGCATCTTCTGCCATCATCCTGGTCCACATCCGAGCTTCAGAGAACCTGCATGGCAGCTGTCAAGAGCCACCAAACCTTAAAAGTGACAGTCTGGTGGACCATGTTCCCATACACCCAAGGGTGCCTCATTATAATTCTTGAAAACCCAATTCCAGGGGATTTTGGGGTGGACGCGCCCCCTGCCGGCTGCAGCTGCAGGCTGATGAGCTCACCTCATCCCTCCTGTCCCTCATCCCAAGAAAAGGAGCAGGAAGTCCAGCTGCAAAGAACTTCTCTGCACACTTCGAAAGTATTCAAATCCAGCAGGTAGCAAAAATTTCTCTCAACTAGTTCAGTCAGATTTTGCACTGAGTTACACTGAAGTGCTCGTTAAAGCCTCCCCTCTGTCTCGGGAGTGCATAGCGCAGTGCTGTGCAGTTTGCTGACAACTGCCTTGTCCTGAGCTCCCTGAAATAAATTGTTTATTGACTGTGATTTAGTAGCAAGCTGTTGAGGTCATTTACATGATTTTGAAACTCAGTTTTAACTCATTGCTCGAAATAATTCCCCAGAAGTTCTTAAGAAAGATGCTTTTTCCCTGACATGTATGTTCAGTTATTATTTAGGGGAGTATAAAAAAGTTGTGCATCACTTTGGCTAAACAAGAGCCTAAACCATCAACCCCACAAGGAACATGTATAGAATTCCATGGGCTGGGGTAGGAGCTCAGTGACATTCCAGACCTAACAGTGTCCCTGTGAGAGGGGATCCCAGCTCAGCTTTACAGTGCCCTGGTGCACACGATCCATGTCCTGCCGCTGCAATCCCACAGCTCCAGTGGAAGGATCCCCAAGAGTGAAGTCTCTCCTGCGAGCCTGGTGCTCCCCACAGCCCCTGGAGGTGCCAGTGTGCACCGGGCCAGCCCTGCAGCAGATACTCACTGATGGGGGCGTGCAGAGCCACGTGCTCTTGGTAGGGAGTGTAGTACTTGTACTGCTTGCCACAGAACTCACAGGTGTAATTGCCAGTTTCTGTCAAATGAACAAGGACAAAGGTCAGCAAGGAGGGCAGCCCTCTCACACAATGCCAGTTTCTTGACTTTTTACAGAGAAACTGGCCAGGTGACACAAACATTCCTCATGCATGTGGAACTCGCCTGCCCTGTAATCCACACATCCCTTTCCCAAGAAAGGAAACAGTTCAAGACAAAGGGATGGACCATGCATAAAAAGTCCAGCAGAACTGAACAAGCTGCAGAAAATTACCCCAAAACTACAGCAAGTAATGCAAAACAAGGGAGAGAATCCAGTTCTAAAGTCTATTATGGATGACACAGTTCTGTCCTCTGGCTACAGGAAGCCTGGGATGTGTGGACAACAGGAACAGTCAAACCAGGAAAAAAGCAGCCAAGTTCAAGTATTAGAGAACTTTCATATTGGGATTGTGGAGTTCTCTTGGAGGAGAAGGGGCTTTTCTGGAGTAACTGTGCTCATCCCTGCCTTGGGGATCCTGGAAATAGTGGAGTATAACCACGCACTGACACCACCTCCTCTTGCCAGTGCTGGGAGTGCAGAACTGGCAGCAAGCTGCAACCCAAAGGAAAATCCATGGGCAATCAATTGTTTCCAAAATGGACAATTCAGAGAAATGCTTTGGCAAAATCTGGTGCTGACTGTGTCTCCTTCTGCTCTGTTTGAAGACCCACCACAAAGGCAGTGTGAATGAATCACCTGCCAGCTCTCAGTGCACCTTCAAGCCCTCTCTTATCCCTGCCAGATTGCTTTTCCCGTGAACTCCCTTCCCCTTCTCCTTGCAGAGCTCTTGAGCAGAACACATCACAAAGCTGCAGTTCTCAGGGCCAGGGCTGTTGGTGTTTGATGCTCCTTTGAGCCTGAACATATCTATGAGCACCCAAATTCCAACCCCTCTGTGTAATGCAGTGCTTCCTGCTTTTCCTAGAGGTACTCCAGCTAAAGGCAGCTGTGACCGCCTGTGCTTTCTCTTTTATTTGAAATTATAATAACTCTTACTTGGCCCAATCTTCTGGAAGGGTTCGGGCTCCTCCTCCTTCACCTCGTCGGCAGCGATGACGGCCTGGTCATAGGGGTCTGCAAGAGAACAGAGCCAGAGGACAGCTGACAACACCTCAGCTTTGCCTTCTACAGCTGCACGGGCACTGAATGCTCCTGCACCTGTAATCACATTTCCATCTGTAACGGGATTAAAAGACAGCAATTACAAACCAGTGACCCCTCTGTCTGACTTGTCCCTCCTCCTCCTCCTCAGGTGCCCCAGGATCACCCTGCTCCCAGCCCACTAACAGGCCTTGTGGGTATTAATGGTTAAAAAACACAGAGAAGAACTGAATGAGCACATTGCGAAGACTGATCCATATTTCCTGATTTTCTTCCAGGGAGTCTCCCCTCTAATGCTGCTGTACTGGCTGACAGTGGGCACGGCAATGCAGTCTGCAGGCAAGTCACCTAACAAATACTGACCTGGGACTCCTACCAGCTAACAGCACAGCTAGCAACAATCACAACCCAACCCACTTTGGAGAAGAACTTGTTTTATGCCTTGAGCAATTTACAAGATCACCAAAGACATGAAACACCTGCTTCTTTGATTTTCTGAAGCCTGACCAAGTGTATGTGCAACAAAAGCCTGGTATCTGCTAGGGCTGGGCATCAACCTCCTGGCTGTAGACACTGGGGAGGGAGAGAGGATGCTCCCTGTCCCACTGCAATCCCTGACAAAACTCCTTTGACTCTTACAAGTTCAGAATCGACCTGCCGTGTCTGAACTACTGAATGCTTGAAAAGGTTTGTGAAATAAAGCACACAAAGGAGCTCGGCTTACCTGCCCGGTTTTCTGGGGCCCCTTCCACACTAAAAACTAACACAGAATAGAAGAAGGAGGGGAAGAAACAAAACAGAAATTAAATCCTCTTAAATGGTCTTGTTTTCCTCCTGCATTTCACATACTGCTTCAGCACATTTCAGCCCCACTGAATAAACCAGGCTTTGTGCCCCAGTGCCTCCTCTTCCCAGCAGCATCCTCACAGGACCTGGTTGAGCATGCCCAGCCCTAATACACACAGATGCTCAAGGCCTTTGTTCTGACCCTGACACGGCCTCACCCCTGGGTGCACTGGGACACAGTAGCCCCAGGGAGGAGCTGGGACAGTCCTTGCACACACATGGAGCCACTTCCAAGCCCTCTCATGGCCCTTGGCAGAGCTCCCTGAGACATTTCTGACTGAAGCAGTCACGCTCCCCTCACAGTGACTCTCAGTGCCACTAATTTCCTTCTGGCTCCCCACAGGAGGAAGGGAGCTGGCAGTAGTGCCCTGCAGGAGAACACCAGCTGTCCTTAGAGCACGTTCAGATGTCCACATGTTCCAGGTAAGCGCAGCCATTTTTTTTGGACAACCATGTACTGTGAAAAACCACTCGCTTTTCTGAGACAGCCCAGCCAGTCAAACCTGCTGCTCTCCAAGCAGCCTCTTTCTAGAACTCTCCTTGGCCAAGTGAGAAGCAGTACTGACAGGCACACACAGGGGAGGTCTGGAGTATCTGTGGGCTCTGAGGTGAGGAGCTTTAGATGTTCAGTGAGCAGGGGGCAAGCCAGCATGTTGATACTTCACTTCCCCCAATGCAGAATAAAGAAACACTGCTTCTGGCAGGGGATGTCTGCTTCTGCCCAAGTGCCACCAGCCTAGGCCACATCTACAGTCACAGAGGAAAAATTGGCCTCTAAGGGCCACTGACAACTTCATCAGTTCACTATCACAATGATTAACAAGAATAAAACAACATTTCCCAACTCTGAAATCTGAAATACTGCACACAGAAGTATGTTGGGAACAAACCTGTAAATTCAGAAACAAAAAAACCCCAAACTCCTTCCCAGCAAATAATCAGGCTGACCATCTACCTTGAGGCACTCAATTCCAGGATCTCCATCCTAACCATGAACCTCACTGTAGACAGGACTGCAAGGTCCCCAGGGCCCAGCACAGGGGGCTGTTTTGATGCACACAGAGAGAATCAGGCACAGCAAACTCCTTCCTGCAGTGCCTGTAGACTGTGCCTCCATGGCAAAGCCAGGCCATCCGTGCAGGGCTGTGTCCTGCACACCATAAGCCACATGCTCCTGCAGAACCACACTGTGCTTCCTTGAAGACTTCTCAGCCTAGTTCAGGTGTCTGAGTGTCAAAATATTACTCACCATCCACGGCATGTAGGTCTCTGTGCTCTTGGAAGCAGCTATAGTATTTATATTTTTTCCCACAAATGTCACACGTGTACCTAAAATTGTCTGTAGGAAGAAGA
The DNA here is from genome assembly GCF_017639235.1 of Corvus kubaryi. Lineage (NCBI taxonomy): Eukaryota > Metazoa > Chordata > Aves > Passeriformes > Corvidae > Corvus > Corvus kubaryi. The sequence goes on from NW_024582065.1 coordinate 813,630, forward strand.
AAACATCACTTTAGAAACTCTGTGGTGAAAGGCAAGCACTGCAACCACACTGCTCAATCAGAGTCAGACACCCCCATGCACTGACACATCCCACGTGCTCTGTCAGGTCTCTGAGGCACACGGACAACCACTGCCCCACACTGTCCCCCATGTGCCCCACACTATATGGCTTGGGGCATATTCTGATTTATTTCCTTTTCAGACAGCTCTGCTCTCTGGGGCAGACTCCACAGACCTCACAGCAATGAGGATGCAGGGCAGCAGGCCCTGCTGGCATCTCCTCTGGAAGGTCAGGCCTCAGTAAGCAGGTACAGGTCAGGATGGGGACAAAGGGGCAGAACTAAACACAGAGTCAATGCATGAGCTGTTAGAAACCAAAGCCTTAATACAGCAACTCTAACATGGACTAGATGTGAGCACACACCTGGTTCTTCCTGCTGCTGTTTCCTGATTCCTAACTGCACCCAGGATCCTGTTACAGCCAACAAAACCAAGAGACCCAATGATCCAAGGTACGCAGGACAGTAAGGGGCTCAATGAAGGGAGACTGACAAAGCTTGGTTTCATATACGTTTGTTCCCTACACCCCATCACTTCATCCCAGCAACAACCAACCCTTCACCACACCTGTGTGGGGCAGACAGATGCAAAACAGCTCCCGATGTTTATGAGCCTGGTTTGTTCTGAATGGAGATCAGTGTCTTTAGCTCAGCTATGACATCAGTGTAAGAGGAGGATTTCCTCCTCTTGATTTTTGGTCAGTTTGGTGGGGCATTTCCCCCCTCTGCTGCCTGACGCAGCCTGGGGTACAGACTGACCTCCCTGAGCAGTCACCCCACCTGTCAGACAGCCCCAGCATGGTTGGTGCCATGAGCCCACAGCAAAGTGGCAAACACAACAAAGCCCAGGGCAAGCACAGTGAAACACATCAGTTTGCACAGCCACAAAGGATCTCCAAACCAAAGTGTTTTCCTGACCAGCAGGAGCAAGGAGTGCAGGCAGCAGTACCAGGGCTCCACAGAGGACCTGCCACTCCGTAAGCTCCCCTGCAGAAGTGCAGCTGTATCCATGGATCCCTACTATCAGCCAAGTTAAAGCCTTTTACCTCTTCCATGCTGTGCTCAAACACACCACAGTGCACATTAAGTAAGCTTTTATTTTACTGCTCCATCACTTTACTCTTAAAATCACTCCATACTTTCAACTAGGTTATATTGGTACGGTGTAATCACTCACTTGGGTTCACCACTCAGTCCAGCAGCACATGGGGTTCAGCACTAAATAAAGGATCACTGTCCCCCTTTATTCTGCTTGGCAGGGTGACTGTAGAAGCTATGATGATCTAGCAGAGAAAAATGCCAAATCTAAAAAGTGTTAAACATCTGGGCACTGGAACTTTACCTCTGTGACTAAAAAATATTTGTATCTTAACCAGAGCACAGCAATGCTAAACTGGAGTTAAGGGGTTTTTTAGAAGTCTAGGCTGGACAAGCAAGGAGAAAGGGACTCGCTGCACAGACAGTGCATGGCTCAAGGGAGAGAAGGAGGAGCAGCAGAACACACCAGTGAGAACACACCAGTGAGAACACACCAGTGGGAAAAGCACTGGTGAGTCACATTTAACTGTTTGTTTCATTATGGGATCTTGTGCAGGCTCCTTCTGTGGTCACAACGTGGTGCTGAGGGTCTCCCTCTGCCCTGGGCCCTTCCCCACAATGAACAGGATCTAATGATTGCTGCTGAGTATCTGCGTAGCTGTTGCAAAAACCCCCCAGTCAATTAGCACAGCCAATTAGCAAGTCAAGTAGCAGAGAAAACTCATAATGTGGCATCAGCAATCAGTCCCACCTCGCTGGGTGTCCCTAAACCAAGGAATCAACCTCCTTTTTGATGTGCAATGAGCTGTGCAGGACCAACTGAAGATTAACTCTTCAAAGGAATCCCAAAGATCAGGCACTTTCACATTTGGAGAACAAAAACTATTATGGCCTTAGTTTGGAAGGAAAGAGATCAGTAAATATGGAGACTTGTTAGAACAGAAGAAAACAAACTCACACACCATTTCACAGGGCCAGGCATGGCTACCTGCGGTCCCTGTCACACAGCAGGGACCTCACTGTCCCCAGCAGAGCCCATGCTGGGTGTGGGCACTTCTTCCCTGGGCAGTGTAGGGAAAATGGGAACACTTAACAAGTGCAACAGCACAGCCCAAGAGAGCAGGGGTTGCTTGTGTTGTATGGGGACTGTCTTCCTGCAGGCAGAAGGATCTCCAGGGATTACAGAGAAGAATTTGTTCCAGCTGGTCCAGCTTGGCTCTGATCTCCTGGGCTCTGTAGGAGAGAACATCCAGCACAGTGCCCAGCCTCAGAGACAGGAGTTTTACAGAGAATTCACAAAGTACCGAGAGCTGCCCATGTGCAGCCAAGCTTTACCTCTCTGAGCAACAGTCCCTCTTCAGGCTGCTCCCAAGAGCCAGAGCTCCTCCTCGTCACCCAATAAAGCCATCTCTGCTGACAGCCTCTGAACACAGCCAGTGCTGACCCCAGCAGCAACTGCTTTCTTAGCAAGAAACTCCCTGAGCAGAACCAGCCCTGCAGTACCACTTAGAACCACAGAATCTCCTGGGCTGCAAGGGACCCACAAGGATCAGACACCACAACCATCTCAGAGCACTGTCCAAACACTTCTTGAGCTCTGTCAGGCTGTCACCACAGGGAACCTGTTCCAGTGCAGTTTTCCTGCTGTGGGTTGTAACTCCTACCCCAGGGTACCCAGCTGGGGCACGATATCCAACACATGGCACAGCACAGCCTGCCATGGGAACAGCTGCAAGGGACTCCAGTGCTCAGGTTGAACCCATCCCTAAACCTCTGGAGAGATGGATCCAGACACAGCCAAACCAACACTACCTAGGCAAGTTTGCTCAGGTTCAAACTCTCTACTGTCATCAGGGAGACACTAAGGCTCGACCCAAAGCACCACCACACCAACAGGGATCATTAGGGCAGGGAAAGCCACTCCTCAGCCCAGCAGCACAGGGGTTCAGTGCTGTCCCTTACTGGTATTCACATCCTTGCTCCCAGCTGAGCAATCACCCTGCTGCAAACAGAGACCTTCAAAATGTTCCAAAGACATCTGGTCAAACTCCAGACTCCAGCAAGGATCATTCTCCTTCATGCTCAGGAGCCTTTCCAATGGGAGCAGAGATTCCAGAGAGAGGTCTAGTGAGTAACAGCTGTACTTATTTAGTCAGCTCACAATTAATCTTTAACACACAGACCAAAACCAGAGCACCTCGTGTTGCTAGTAGTAGAAAAGGCAGGCACAGCCTCGTCACAAGGCAGCTCCTCAGCTATAAAGGGCTGACACACTCAGATGCCAAATGGGCAGGTTTTTCAAGTACCCCAAGAAATAACTCCAAGGGGCCTGAAAGCAGTGTTGATCCCTCTGGTTGCAAATGGACCCCAATAAAAGAGAGAGAATGTGCTGCTCTTCTCTCCCATCTCCAGGCACTGCTCCCATAGTGTGTCCAGCCCTCACTGGGACCTGCTGAACCCCCTGCCCCAGGGCTGCGCTCAGCTCTCTTCCCAGATCCTGCATTCAAGATTTGGAGAAATTCTGTTGGTTTGCTTCAAATATTTCAGAGAAGGAAGTACATATTTCATTTTGGCAGGAAAGAGGGGGCAGAGAACACATGCCCAGCAGTGACAGCCAGAACAAGACACTTCTTTCCTTAGGGCACTTGGCCTCGGTGGATTTTACTTTAGAAACTCAGGAAGGGAACAAGAGCAATCAGAAATGTGTTGATAGGTCAGGAGCTCTGTATCACTAAAAATACAGTTAAAAATACAGATCATTCAACCCGCCCTCCTAAGTGCAGGAATACCACAACAGCTGTGTACAAACTGGTTTCCACTGGGCTCCAAGAGCATCCCAGAAACCCAGACTGCAAACAATGCAGCTGACATCTCTGCAGTGCTGACAGCACAGCCCATGAAGGGTCCCAAACGATGGGCTCTCCCCACAGCAGCTGCAGGAGCTCCTCAAGGATTATCCAAGGTGAAGAACAATTTTCCCCTGGCCCAGAATTCACACTGAGCTTTCAAATGGCAGAAGCAACAAAAGGTACTTGATAGAGGAGCTCTCACAGCAATTGGCACTCTGCAGATACCCTTGAATCCTATTGATCCCACTCTTGCAGAGCACTGCAGGAACAGCTGTCTAGCAGGGACAGCCTCCACGTGGAAGGGCAAACTGCTGAATGTAAAGAGATTACAACAGCCTGCTGAATTATTCCTAACATCCAGAAATGCTGCAGGTCCCAGTCAAGATAAAAGCAGGCCAATGAGAAGAGGGCAGTCTGCACAGCACTGCTTGTCCTGTTCCATGGTCAGCACGGCTCCTTTGCACCAGCAGGTTTGGGAATGACAGAGGAAGCACCCAACATCAGGAATTCTATTTTAAATCATACATTCTATGAGAATTTCACATTCCTCTTCACCTTGGCACACAAGGTTTCCCAAACATAAAGTCCAGCAGCATCTCTTAAAGGGTAGGGGCTGGATTTCTTACAGCTGCAGTACATTTATGTCACCTTTCTATTTGAGGCTGTGATGTTTCTGCCCCCAAAAAGGGACAGCCCGTGACATGCTCTGATCCTCAGTTTCACACTCCTTTTCCTGAAAATCTGCTGGCAGATGCTGAAGTCCTGCTGGTGACAAACCCAGAGGGCTGGAGCTGGGGAACAGCTGTGTGGCAGTACCTGGAAAAGGCATCAGCTTTCCTGGGATATCTGCCTCACTGAAAGGAACGGTGAGTAACACCAACACTCTTCAGGAAGAGCCAGTCACCAGGACTAATCCACCTGATGCAAAGAAACAGGAAAGTATGGCATTTTCTGAGGAACATGCTGCATGCTTCCCACCGGGAAACACCTTTCCAAGCTGTGTCCAGGGCACACTCTACCTGAGCAGCCTCCCCAGAAGACCCAGAGTGCAGCTACTGCTTCCTTACAACACATCAGGGAAAAAAACAAAACATCTGGGACCCTCACTTGTTTCTGTGGATTCCACCCAGGGCAGCACAAAGACAGCTCTGGAGAGAGGCTTCTTCTCCCTTTCCGCAGCCAGAGGGGCACCTAGATGGAAAGGAACACATTTATGGCTTCCTAAGCTGGCAGGACATTTCCCGCGCAGGCTCACGGACAATTCCTTTGACCTGAGCCTTTCTTTTGAGGATTCCTTCCAGACTGGCAGTGAGGAGAGGCAGAATTAGGGCTGCAGACAGGACCACAGAAATCCCTCTCCTCCCCACTGGAACTATGCCTTGCACACAGGTTACAGCTTTACAGCTGCATTTCAGAGCCAGGGACAGAGCTGCCAGTAAAATCAGCTTCAGTTTACATCAGAACTCAACTTAAAGGTGTCTAATGGCAAAATTCCTTGAAAAGGGAGCAGGACTGAGCCCAAAGTCAGCATCAAACCCTCAAGAGGATTAAAGTACCCAGAGTTACATTAGTAAGGATTAAATAATAAAATCCAGAATTCTGGAAAGGACAGAAACCCTCACACACAAAGGCACAAGCCAGATCCAAAGCGGAGGTAAGGAAAAAATTTTCCCTGTGGGCAAACTATTCCAAGATCACTCATTTCACAATAATTTACTTCCTTCCCACAGATATTTGGCCTCTGTCAGGAACACAGGAAACATTGAGGAACACACTGGATCAACACAGTGCTTCCATGCTTCACACAGGGGGAACCTGTGTTCCTGTAAACTGCCAGGCAGGGAATCATCCCAAACCCTCACACAGAGGGGTCAAATCCCCTGAAATGACACAGAAATTGATGCAAGGTGCTGGCTCACCTTCCAGCTGGCAAGGGGCCAAATGACGGTGAGAGGGCATGGAGCCACAGGCTCCTGCTCGGCTTCTCCATGAAGGATTCCAGAGCCTTTCCAGCTCCTGAGAAGAGCTGCTACAGGTGCAGCCAGCAAATATCAGCCATTTAAAGCAAAAATATTAATATTTTACAATTATCCCCCAGATCAGCATCACGAAGCAGCATATTGAGGCTCCATGACAAAATTCAGATGCATCACACAATGTAACAACACGAGCAGATCGTGTCTCATCCTGCCTCATTCTGGCATCACTTCAGCACAGGGTTGGATCCTTTTTTTGTGAATTCAAAGTGTAAATAGGAGTAAGATAAAGAATGGTCTCATGACCATTAGGGTGCTTCTCCCAGCAATCTGACAATGAACTACCTCACCTTGCACAATTAAGAAAATGGGTGCACTTGAACCTACATAACCTGGAAATGAGGGAAGATTTATCTTTTCTATCAATAAGGATCTCAATCTCCATCTCAAGTGAAAAACTCCATTCAGCCCACACTGTGGAGTTCTGCATAACACACAATAAAGACCATTTTCTTTTAAAGCTCCTTCTGGAATCAAAAGGGTTTGGCTGGGAACACACAGCTCATCTGTCTCACAACTGGTTGGATTAAATGATGTGGCACTGAGAGGTTCATAAAAGAAAAGCAAACCTCATCCTGACTTTTTCCTACTCATTTGTCCAGGACTAGAAATTCTGTTCTTACTGTGATTTCCAGATGGGAATTCACATGGATTATCACTGCCTGGTTTCCAAAGTGGAAAGAAGAAGTGCTAGTGTAACGACTGAGCAGCACTGAAGAAGAGATCCTGACTCCATAGAACCTCTTAACGAACAAAATGAAATTAAATTAAGTCAGGGGGATGCAGGACCCTCCTCTCCACAATCACCCGAGGTAATCAAGAACGCCAACCCTTCTGCTTAGGCTGAAAGGAAAAGGTGTCAGGAAGCTGATCCCTGTACTCATTCCTCTGCCTTTCTGGTTATGAAGATCCTTAGGAGCAAAACTGCTGAGATTTAAATATTTAAAACACTGAAGGTGCATGGGTTGGTTTGCTATTCAGATTTCTCATTATTTTCTTAATTCCTCCTTCTGCACTGAAATTTATCATTCTTGGTCTCAGCCCATTGGTCACTTCCATGTGAAGATGAACACACTCATCTCCTTGTTTGGCAAAGGGGAATCTAAAGAGACTTTACCTACCTAAAATGCAAACACTTTAGGAAAATAAAATCCATTTTTACAGCTCTCCCCAAGGAGCAGGAGAATTATCAAATAAGAGCACTGGGACAATGAATCAGGCAGTTGTAAATGATTCATGGGTCAGCATGGTGGCTGCACGTGGGTTTGCACACACAGCATCCGCATCACACTTCTCACTGGGGAAGGTGTCAGTAAGCACAACAATGCCACGTCCCAGGCTTTGCTCTGGTACCCCCAGAAAAGTAAAAGAAATCAAAAGTTAAGTTTACTTTAAGGAAACATTTAGGTTGCAAATCTGAGCATTTAAATTAATCAAGAAACAGAGATGCTAAAGGTTCTTCCTTAACCATAAATTAACACCAGCAAACCACCTCCACATCTTCCCATCCCTGTCAGAACATTACAAACACCATATCCTGTGTGAGTAAGGTGTGGGCAAAAGGTGTGGGCAAGAAAACCTTAATTTTGACTATATTAATTTCATGGTTTAAATTCACAACCCTCCAAATGTTTTTGCACATGCAAGGCGTTAGCATTGTGCCTCCACAGTTAACATTTGCAAGGCATATTCCAGCCCACATCCCTGCTTCTAACCTTTCACTGCTTTTCCAAATAAATTCCTTCTCAGGCTGAACTTTCTCACACTTAGTCAGAGCCCAAAGGGGAATATGTTTTTAAAAGATCAAATCAATCATTTTTATTTATGGGGTTCTGAAATATTTACTGCGTATTCCATTTGGGGGGGGAAAAAAAAAAAGCGATTTTCTTTTTTCCCCTCTCTGTAACTGCAGTGGAGACACACACACATGGATGTACACCTGTGCCCGGGCAATGGGTTTGAGTGCATCTGGCTGAGAAACTGGAAAGGAAAATGTTCTGTTTGCTGCCTACAACACCCTCAGCCCCGGTGAACATTAGTGACCCCCCTCCCACCAACTGTCCTGTCCTAGCCCAGCACCCAGGAACACACAATAAGCAAATATGAGCACCTACAAATGGGGAAGAAGAAAGTAAACTCAGGATGTATTTATATTAAATGTATATATATTATACCAAATTTTCAAAAGTACCTCTTCTGGAGATCATTTTGGCACCTCTTGCATTATATTTATCCTTAAAATCAGTTATTTGTAACCCTGTGACACTGCAGCAGGTGCTGTGCATCCCTGCCTTCCTTGGGATTTGCTCCTGAGCTGCTCATCCTGCTGTGTGGAGCTGACATAGTCTGACAAATTCCAATGACCACATTTTGCTTCTCCTGCAGCCTGAGGGTGCTCTGAAACACCCAGATACAGCCTCATCTGTGAGATGGTATTTGTGATTTTCAAAAATTACTTGCAAGCAAGGAAAAGGGGCTCAAAAAGGGGCTCAAAACAACAGAAAGGCCAAGAGACACAAACAAAAATCAGGTTGTGTTACTTGGGATCACTTGGGATGTGGCCCAGGAGTTGGCAGTCTGTGGGGCTGGTCACAGTGAGCATCAATGTTCTCTGACAGCTGCTCCTGTTTATGCCAGGATTTAAGGCATGAGAGAAGGAGGCTGTCAGGGATGGTCTGGCCTTACAGACAGGATCTGCATGCTGGGCTCTCAAACATCTCCCAAAATGTGGAGGTCACTGGAGAGCTGTGCAGGATTAACCTGCTGCCAGGCTGAGCACTGGGATCTCAGCTTTTGAGGAACAGCACAAAACCCAGCTGTGCCTCTTGGACAGAACTTCGTGCACACAGGAGCAGGAAATGGAGAGAGAGAGGACGGGATCTCCCAGCAAACAACCATTAGTGGTCTTCCAGCCTCCAGCAAATGTCCCTGCATTGCCATAGTAACAAACTGCAGCACCCCAGGAATGGAAGCAAGCGGAGCAGGAGAACTGGCTTGTTGTAGTGGAGCTGGTTTTCCATGTTGTTTTCCTGCTCATTCCCCTGGCTGGTGTCACAGTACAGCCTGGGAGCACAGCCTGCTTCAAACTGCAACTTGCTTGTGATGGTCCTCAAAAAAGGTGTCACCAGGGAAAAATGACAGAGCAAACCCCACTGTCAGCAAGCTGTCCTGGTTCAGCCAGCCTGACTGACACACTGGAGATCAAGGCTCCCGAAAGCACCACATCCTGATTCTTCCCACTTTCAACAGTGCTTTATTTAAAGCACCCAGGAATGGTTGGACTCTTCCCTACAATACCAATCAGCATTGCTCCCCCAGAGTCAGAGCTTCTCCCCTGGGAAGAGGAACACTCATGAAGTCCCAGATCACTAACCAGACACACCTGAAATCACTTCACCAGCTGTACTTGGAGACACCTTCAGCTTTTGGCAATCCTTCCCTGCCCATTTCCCTGTGCATTTGTTTCTGGTTTCTTTCCCAGGGCACAGAACTGCAATCCAGGGGTTGTGCCCAGCATTCAGGGACTGGGCTGCCAGCCCAGGGACCTGCACTTTATTCCAGTGCCACTCATCCGTTGGTTGCCTCTGGCAAGAAACTTTCTTTCCATCCTGCTGCTTTCTGCCTGCCTGCAGAATTCCAGACTCCTCTGGGAAGTGATCCGAGGCTCAGCCACACAAAGGGCTTACAACTGCTATGGACTGGGAGTACTACCTGCTATATCTGTTAACATTTGGTATTTTGGTATTGAAAGGCCATTGCTAAAGTGAAGGCAAGTGTCATATTAACATTTGCCAGAGCAACCCAAATTCTGCCCTGGGCTGGTCTGAAGAGGCAGAGCACTGTAAGAAAGAGCAGCAGCGAGGAGGCAGAGCAAAGCCCAGGTGCCCACACACTCCCAGGTGAACTTCATGGGCAGCTGTAAAACTCAGCTCACCTTCAAGCTCTGCAAACCAGTTATGGCTACTCTAGAGATGTTCTTGTATGTACGCTCCTCTTTGCTACAGAAAAGAATGGTACCAAACTCCAACAGGCTGACTATTGCCGTCACAGAGCCAGAATCCCAGACTGGCTGGGGTTGGAAGGGACCTTAAAGATCACCTTGTTCCACCCCTGCCATGGGCAGGGACACCTCCCACTGGCCCAGGCTGCTCCAAGCCCCAATGTCCAGCCTGGCCTTGGACACTGCCAGGGATCCAGGGGCAGCCCCAGCTGCTCTGGGCACCCTGTGCCAGGGCCTGCCCACCCTCCCAGGGAACAATTCCTTCCCAATATCCCATCCAGCCCTGCCCTCTGTGATTGTGTACCTGTGTCCCCAGCCCGGGACATGTGCACTGAACACAGCCCACTGTAAACACACCCTGCCCCATGCCCTGGCACAGTGCAAACACCTGCTCAGGTGAGAGGAGCTGCTCCTCAGCCGTGTCCCTACCCCTGCAGGGCCCTGGACCCCCTCTTGCCCCTGGGTTTATTCAGTGACCGGTTGCCAAGAATGTCCTGTAGAATGTGAGCAGCAGGAGGGAGACTGTGCAAAGTTTGTAAGTCCCCTAAACATGACTGGAATTTCCATGGAGAACAAGAGCACAGGCCTAGCCCAAACACCTTCCTTGAGGACTTCCCAAAGTCTGGAGCAAAGCACACAGGCATATGAGCATCTCAGAAAAGACTCGTCTACAGGAGCAGTCAGTGACCCAGCTGACCCAGATGTCAAACTAGCCACACCTGTCTAGGAAAACATATCAAATAGACTGTTTTATTCAAAATCACCCTCTTCTCTTCCTCCTCCCTGCCAGTTAAAGCTGGTAGCAGTCAGACAAGTCTCTTTAACACATTAGCACTGTGGGTTGCATTGTTTTCTTCTCTCTCGTGGGAATTCTGGTCTTGGACCCTGAGCCAAGACTAGAAAAGGAGCTCCCAAAGCCATGCAGCCGTGTCCCCATGAGCACATCCCCCCCTCACCACCACAGAGCTGTGTCTCTTCAAGAATGGGTCCAAAAAAATAAAGGGAGTCCCAGAGACATCATCAATAGACTATAACCCCCAAAGGCTGAAAATAACTAACTAAATGCAGCAGTTTTTCCTCAAGGGAGTCTTCAAAGTGCTTTCCCAGCTGGAAAGTCTAAACACCACTGTCTCCTCTTTAGGCAGGCAGCGAACAAACAACAGATCTCAGCTGAGTCCCAGTTTGCACCATGGCTCCCCTCTTCCCAGGAAGAAAAAAGGCCAGGATGGGCCTTCCCCCAATAGCCCCTTCTTACCACAGCCCCCCAGACCTGAAGGCAAGGGCACATTCCAGCACAGCCTCACCCACCAGCTCAGTCCCTCATCCTCCCCACAGCCCAGGCTCGCTCTCACAGCCAGACTCTGCCTCCCAAATCAGAGCTGGTTGCTCCAGGGCAGCCCAGGGAGCACAGCACAGGCAGCGGCTGAGATGTCCCCTCACACACAGGGCTGCCTTCACCAACACTTCTTGGGTGACCACTGGTGGCTCCAGCAAGCGACTATGGAGAAAACCTGATCAGCTTTTCAAACCCTGCAGTTTAGGATGCGAACTGATGCACTATAATGTAGTTATGTGAACTAATCCAGGGCCCCACCGCTGGTCAAGGGACTCCACACCCACAGGTTCAGGATGGATGCAATCCATGCCCCACAGAGAAGCACAGGAGAGAAAACAACACCTTCCTGTATCCCTTAAATACTGAGAAATTTTGGGAGAGGGCAGCAAACCATGTCTGCAGAGACCATGAATGCAGAGGTTCCCAATGAGATAGAAATAGCAGAGGAAGATTGGAACAATGCAGACATCTGTAAAAGAGAGGGTGCAAACAGCCAGAGCGGGTCACAGAGGAATAGCAGTGCAGCAGCGGGCAAAGCAAAAATAGCAGGAAAGGAAAGATAAACAAAAGATTCCTAAAATATATGAGAAGCAAACAGACTGACAAGGGAACAAGAGAGCCATTGAGTGAAAAAGCAGAAGAGATGTGCAGAAGTGACCAGGGTAGGCCAGGGTTTTAATCCAGCCTCAGAGGGGAAGGCAGAGGGAGGAAAGAAGAGAGCTGAGTTGTTTCACTGGAGCACAAGGAGGGAAGAGGAAGATGACTCTGTCAGGAAATTACAGCCAAGTGCACTTAGGCACAGCAGCACCGGCCAAGCGGTCTCACATCCACTCTGTAGGACAGGTGACATGTCCAGGCTGTCCCTCCAGCAGGGCATGGCCATGGTGGATCCTTCTTCTCCTTTCTCTACCCCACCACTCACCATCTCCCTGTTCTGGTGGCTTGCTTTTGCCTCCATCTTTTTCAGCTAGATGAGACTATTTTGGGATATGAGTGCAGCAGGTCCAAAGGGGGTCAGTAATTCCTGCACTGGGGATGGGGCCAGACCCTGCAAAGAGATGGAAGCAGCTCCTGCCCCTCCTACTGCTCTCTGCCCCATCTCCAGTGCCACCACAGCAGCTCCTCAGAAGCCTGGTGTGGGGAGCAGGCTTCTCGCTGTTCTCTTCCAGACCTCTGCCCATGATGTTCCATTGTCCCCCTATCTCCACGACCCAGACACCACAGAAGAGGCATTTACATCCACAGGAATCCTTCTATAGATCCAACAACATCGAATCTGCCCACACAGCAAAAGTGTGAGCCCTCATGTCTTTTTCTCTCTTCACACCTCACTCTGCCCTATCTTTTCCAGCCAAAAAAGTTCCTACAACAGGTGGGAAGGGGAGAAGCTGACTTACAAAAAAAAAACCCTCTTTGCACAAGGTGGTTCCCAAGCTCTGGCAAAGTACCCAATACCCAAACAGCAAGCTCAGGAAGCACACAGCCTAGCCCAGAACACAGCAGTGCCTGCCAGCAAAATTCAGAGCAAGGGAGCCAGGAGATGAGCCTGGAAAGCCTCAGGATGAGTAAAACACCAACGGGCAGCTGAGCAATGACTGAAAGAGAGACACCAAGGGAGGTGACAGGAGCCTGGGAAGGAGTTTCCATGCCCTGCACAGAGCTAGACTCTGTCAAGGAGAAGAGAAGGGCTCAGCCACAGAGCCCAGCTGCCCCTGTGAGCAGCACACTGTGCACACACACTGGTGTGTGATGGCTGGTTGCTACTGAGATGTTTTGGCTCAGGGCTGAGGATCTTCATTCCCCACCTGCAGTGAAGTCAGTCCTGCTTCCTTTTGCAGACAGAAAGCCAAGACCCCCCCTATGCTAATGCCAATTGTTCACCTATCCCTGAACGGGGTAAAGAAAGAGCTCAGAAAAGGTGGTGTGGTTGTACTTTTTATTTTTCTGTACTATTTAACATTTCTATACCCACCCAGGGTAAGTTTGGTGCTTCCAAGCTGCCATCTGCAACCACCAGTGTTGGGAACTTACCTTTCCAGTGGGAATCATGGCTCTCACCTAACACATAGCAAAACCCAGGTGTGCAGAGACCTCAGGAGATCTCTGGTCTGACCTCCTGCTCAAAGCTGGGTCTGCTCCGAGCTCAGTCCTGGTTACTTGGGACTTTATCCAGGCTGGTCTCGTAAACCCCCAAGGATGGAGGACACACCTCTCTGGACAGCCTGCTCCACAGCACGAGGGAGCACTTTTCTTTCAACACAGCCCCAGCCTCTTTTCTCTCCACTTTATGCCCGTTATCTAGCAATTCTCCTGTCACCGGGAACTGCCTGGCTCCATCTTCCCACTCACCCCTCACACGGGCCACGAGTCTGTCCCCAGCTCCCTCCAGTGCCACCTTTCCCACTGCTGCCCCGGCCCGCTCTCCTCAGCCCTGCGCCGGCTCCGTCTGTCCCTCCCCGGGACGGGGGCACACACCCCAGACTGAAGGTTTAGGGTTTAAAGGTCCTACAAGACTTGACGCCCCCAGGGAGCCCAGCAGTGCCCTTGTCCCTTCCCGGCCAAGGAGGCAGGGGGAGCTCCGTTCGTGGTGCCCTCACAGAGCTCACCGGGCAGCTCCCGGGGCACCGCGCTCCCTTCACGGCGGGGGGACAGCGAAAACCGCCTGAGCTGCCGGGCCGTGAGGGGCGGCGTGCCCTGAGAGACCCCCCGAGCCGTGAGGAGCGGCTCTGCCCCGCCGCCGCCGCCATCTCCGCGGCGGGGCCGCCCCCTGCCGGCCGCCTGCGGGACGGCCCCGCCACAGCCCCGAGGGACCGCCTCGGGGAGCGGGACCCCCGCCCGACCCGCCCCGCCACACCCGGCCCGGGACGCCCCGCTGTACTTACTGCCTTGTGAGGCTCCTTCCCCTGAGGCAGCTTCGGTGTCTGCAAAGAGAAAGAGCTGCGCTTAGATCCGCCGGCCGCGCTGCCCCGGCCCCCACCACCGCCGCCTCGCTCGCTCCCTCGCTCTCCTCTCCGCGGCTCTGCCCGGCACCGCGGGACGGAGCGGGCCGTGAGGGGCTCCCCGGGGCTGCGAGGCCGACACGGCCAACAAGGACTCGTGGTTAAAGCTCAGCTGCCCGCGGTCATAGAATGGTCTGGGCTGGAAGGGATGTTAGAGCCCATCTCGTTCCACCCCTGCCATGGGCAGGGACACCTTCCACTATCCCAGGCTGCTCCAAGCCCCAATGTCCAGCCTGGCCTTGGGCACTGCCAGGGATCCAGGGGCAGCCCCAGCTGCTCTGGGCACCCTGTGCCAGGGCCTGCCCACCCTCCCAGGGAACAATTCCTTCCCAGTATCCCATCCAGCCCTGCCCTCTGGCAGTGGGAAGCCATTCCCTGTGTCCTGTCCCTCTGTGTCCTTGTCCCCAGTCCCTCTCCAGCTCTCCTGGAGCCGCTTTAGGCCCTGCAAGGGGCTCTGAGGTCTCCCTGGAGCTTTCTCCTCTCCAGGTGAGCAGCCCCAGCTCTCCCAGCCTGGCTCCAGAGCAGAGGGTCCAGCCCTCGGAGCAGCTCCGTGGCCTCCTCTGGTCTCATTTGAACAGGCAGTTCCCAGGCAAGCGCTGTGAGCCCAGGAAAGCGAGCAGTGACCAGTGCACCCGGCTCAGCTCCCATGGCATTTGGCACAGCCGGCTCCACCACCGTGCCCTCCCTCCACAGGCAGTGATGGCAAAGCCTCCACAAGAGATGGGCCACACAGATTCCTCCAGGGTGATTTTATCCTGGTCTTATTGACGGCAGATGTGAAAAGAAGGGAGAAAAAGCTCCCTCCACTGTCGTGTGCAAGAAGCACAGAGCAGAGATCACGTTCAAGCCTTAACTGAATGCAACAGGCAAAGCTGCAAGCTGGAAAACAAACCCCAAAGTTACAAGTCAAGGATCATAAACGATTAGGATTTCCAAGTCAGTTTGAAGTGTTTCATATTCATCCTGAATTACATATACTGTATGTCACATTATCTAATAATGTAACTGTGTTGCAAAATATTCCATATGTGTGTTGGAATGATGCTTGCACTGCGCTGGAAACCACAGCTGCAGAATGGCACAGAGTTTTTGAATTTAAAATTCGCAGCCTTAAGTAATGAGCACTGTTTGCATTTAATTTCCTTATTTCTTAAAAATAATAAAAACAAATGATTGTGGGTTTGTGAATTTGTACATTTCTACTTGATTAACCTGCCTGATTAGATCATTTTTCTAGGCAACAGTATTAATTTGGCACAACTTCATAAACTCGGGCCAGATCAGAAACCCTCAGTATCAGGTGCAGAACCTCAACAGCAAAGCCCAGGATTTTTCCACAGCTGCTACTTGTTTGAATTCCCACCCATCATTCAAGGAAAAGCAGCTAGGACACAATGGATTTATACAAAATGCTGTCCTCACAAGCAATGGCATAAATAAACCATAAAAGACATGCACTATTTAAACAGCTTTAAAAAGTACTTCAGTCAAATTTAACAAGAATCAGGCAACACACAAAGGTTTAAGGAACAGCCATTTCTGAACTGCGTCAAGAAATGTTGTTACTCTTAGTCATAAGACCCACTAAACTATTCATGAATTAAAAAATGACCAACTAAAAATCCCCTAACAGCCCACTCCACATCACCTTTGAGCTCAGACCAAGTAATTACAACTGTGAAACAAAAGACAAATTTCTGAGAAAGTTGCAAAAGTCACTAAGAATAGGGAGGTGGGCAAGGAAGCTGGAAAATCAGCCAGTTAACTCCTGTGTCCCAAGAAACTTCCCACATCTCATATGAGTATCTGCTGCAGACTGGGAAATGTGCACAGGAAAAATGGATCTTTGGATGCAGGGCAGAGGGCAATGGACGTCCCCAAAATCATCTGGTATTTTCAGTAACAAATAAACGAATGAACCCCAAATTTCTATGGCTCAGGAACACCATCTCTCCTCAGGGATGGTTATTTCTCTATTAGTTTTCTACTCCTCACCTCAAAATCCTTTCAGTGACAGAGGCGCTTTAACTCAGACTCCAAAAAATGCGCACTTTGGAAAAAAGCATTTTTCCATATTCACCATTTGAATGAGTCATCTTCCTTTTCATATTTTTTGAATTGAGCAGAACCCATTCTTGGAAAACATAAATCTGAAACTTTAAAAGCTTTGAGAAGTTTTTTAACAGTTGGTGAAACTCGAAACTTGGCCTGAAGAATCCAGTCCCCCTCAGAGCATCCAGCATCTGTTCTGGTGGGAGCAGCTCAGCCCTCGGCTGGCAGAGCCCTGTGGGGAGGATATGGAGAGCTTGGAGGGAGGGCTTGGAGGGAGGCAATGCAACAACTTATAATGTAAATAAATAATAATGAAAAACAACTTGAGCAAAATCATCATTCAGCCCAGAAAAGCTTATCTGGAAACAGAGAACTTCCACCAATTCTTGGGCTAGAGGCGATATATCCTGCGAGGGTTAAACTTGAGGCTTGCTATTTTCTTTCTTTGCTTTTGGAAGAATTCTCCTTTGGGTACAAACCTCCCTTGCTTGGCCTCAGCCCAGAGGTTTATAAATTTGCTGTTTGAAAGTCTAATAAAGCAATTTCAGCCTTTTTTTTTTTTTTTTTTTGGAGTTATCTAAAAGTGAAATAATTTTCCTGACTCAAAACATGCAGATGTTTTGCTGCTCATGTTGCTTAAACACGACCCAACCGTACAAAGCAGAACTTTCTAGCTGACTAACTCCTGAAGGCAATCCAAACCTTTTAACACAGCTGAAATAAAAGCACCGTAAGCAAAACATTTTTAAGCCCTGGGTTGCGTGTAGGCGAAGCGGTAACATTTGGGACAGAGCCTTCCATCGGCACCAGGAATGCGCAGCCCCTCTGCTCCAGCTGAACTCCAGCAGGAGGAAGGAGCTGTGATCCTGCAGGGCTGCACAGCAGCTCACAAAGGAGCCTTTCAGCTCTGCAACATAACTTTTTTGTTGGGTTTCTTTTTTATTTTATTTGTGTGTTTCAGGGAGTTGAAGGGGAAGGAACTCAACCTTTTCCTTTCTTCCTCGATGAAACATAGTGGGGAAATTTCTTACCTACATTTCTGGTTCTTTGCAGAGCCCTTACATGGGGATTTCCGTGCCTGGATCTCGGCTTTCAGGGGAAAGCAGAATGGGAACTTGTCCCTGCGAGGCAGCACGTCCTGAAGCAGAGCTGTCTCAGCTCTTCTGCAAACTGCCAGAGCAGTCACTCCCTGAAATTCTCCAGCCAATGCTCAGCAACACAGGGAACACTCAATAAACTAAGAAAATGCCCCGTTTTATGATATAAACTCCCGTGCTGCTGAAGGCAGACGAGAAAAGAAATCAGCCTCAAGAACACAGGTCACCTCTAACGCAGCTTGTCTGCCACAGAGAGCTGGAGTGGAGGCAGGTGCAGCTATAAAAAAATCCAGAAAATTTCTCAAAAAAATGCTCATTGCAAATAAAAATGTGATGTTGCCAGGGCAAAACTCTTCATGTGGAACTGCACAGCTCAAAGGTTGAGAAGACATTAAGTTCTGCACAGGGAAAAACAAGCAGTGGATAAGGATGGCTTGACTGCACGAGCAGAGAGGGTGACAGACCTTCCCCCTGCTGTAAGGCCCAGGCTCCCCTGCCACAGCTCCAGAGTGGGCCCTGGACACAAAAACCAGCTCAGAAATAACCCAGGTCAAAGCAAGAACAACTGGAGGCCCCCAA
Source organism: Corvus kubaryi (assembly GCF_017639235.1). Classification (NCBI taxonomy): domain Eukaryota; kingdom Metazoa; phylum Chordata; class Aves; order Passeriformes; family Corvidae; genus Corvus; species Corvus kubaryi. The sequence continues at coordinate 831,675 of NW_024582065.1, forward strand.
AACTTGCATTTTGTGTCACTGAGCGGTGACAGAAGAGCTGATGACACAGATGTTTTGTTCTGCCCCAAAGGTCCAAAGCAGATCAACACCAGTTTCTCTGCTCTCCCCTGGGCTGAGCCTTTTCTATCCCCTGCTCTGTCCATCTGCAGGATGATCCCAGGGCTTGGCCACAGCCCGTCAGCGACACAGGAACCACACAAACAAGCAGAGAGCAGAGGCCTGGGACAGGGTGTATCCTTCAGCAAATCACAAACAGCAGCTATTCCTGCTGGAATGGCCAAAAAACCTAAAGAGAAGAAAGGGGCCTCACTTTGTTCTAGCTCCTCTGATGCTGAGCTGGTGAGTCTCCCAGGATTAGTCTAACTTTGGGAAAGACTGATGGGTGGCCAGACCTTGGGAAAGCCATGGCTGGCACCCAGAAAATCCATCCTGCAAAGAGGGAATCCAGGTCCTGCCATTGCAGTCCGGCTCCTCCCTTGCCCAGCCAGAAAGAAACAACTGAAGGGCTCAGGATTGGAGTTTCTGGCAGCTGAGAGTTGCACGGAATGGGCCAAGAGAGCTCACATTCCAGTGCTTCGAGGAAAGCAGCCCTGGGAGAGCTGGCTGCCAGTGCCCTGGCACTGTGTCTGAGACATGGACTGGAGATCACAGGGAGAACAGGAACGTGCAGAGTGACCCCTTCAGTGCCATGATCCCACCACGTTACCCCACGTTTGCCACCATGGGGCAGCCCCAGCCCCTTCTCCTCTATGAAGCCTTAGGGCAATAAAAGCATCTTTCACAAAAATTCCCTTCACTCCTGCAGTCTTCTGTCATCCCAACACTGTTCCGGGTCCAGTCCATGCACAGCTCATGGATAATACAACACAGGGCTTTCTTCCAAAGAACTCTTCCTTCTTTTTTCCTACCCATCCTTAACCTTTCCCTGGCAGGTTCTTCCTCTGCAGACCTGCACACTCTGCTCAGTGCCTCAGCTCCCTGGGAGAATCCCACTGCCAGAGCTGCATCACCTTTGCAGTTTCATTTCTTGCTGAAGAGTGTAGATGAATAAATACCTCATTTGTATTTTTATTGTCTTAAGGCAATTCAAATGCACTTTAAATGCTACTACTACATGCATCCATTTACAGTAACATAAACCAACACTTTCTAAGTATCACAGATATAAATTCTGCTTCTCCAGCACTGATGTGAGAATTACTGATAAATTTCCACATTCAGAATTTTGAAAATTTCCATCTTCTACAACTACACATGACAAAGACCTTGGAAGCAAAAGGTAAAGTCGTGCCTCCACTGAGTTCATGTCAAAACTATGGGTATCAAATGTACAGGTCTATATATACATAATTTAATATATAGCTTAATTTCATTATCAAAATAGAAATAAATACAAATCAATTAGATCACACACTAGGAGGTGACCTCATACTAACAGAGTTCCTAAATTCCAGCAGAATTAAACATCCCATAGTGCTTGGGGAAGAGAAGTAAAATAAAAGCAATTCTTGTCCCAGATTTAAATACCACAATTATTATTGCAAAACTATTGCAATGCTGCGATGTAATGGTAAAGCATATCCCTATTATTTTTGGGATTTTTTTCCTTAAGATGCAGAGTGAAGCTACTTGCAGCTACATTTAAAGGACTTTAAGGAATTCTGTTGGTATTTAGAAAAGAAATACCAGCATGGAAAAACAATTCTGTGTATCCAGGGGTACAGAAGCAGCTCTGTGATATTAAACAGAACATAAGGAATATGCAACCATGCACTTAAGGGATGAGACTGTGACAAACTCTGAGCAGTTAAGGATGCACCTTCACTTCTTGGCCGTGCATGTGCTGACTTTTGAGAGTTTGAGCATTTAAAACTTAATATTAGCCTCCATTATTCCTGGATTTTCAACCACTGGTTACACCTGAGGAGTTAAGCAGATGCTCCTGCCAGCTTAGCACAGTGACTCCAGTGTCACCTCAGTGACAGGAAACAAACCCAGAGAAAGGCACAGGAGGAGCTGGTTTCCAGTCCCTGCTGTTCTGGTATTTCAGAGCTCCAAACCCTGCAAACTACACTTTGATTGAACAAACCACCTCAAACTTTCACATTTCTGCAATTACACAATATTGGATTGTTCAGTCTTACAGAAAACTCAGCTCAAGCCACTCCTGACCAAGCAGGAGACCTTTCATCCACACAGTGCATTTGGGAAGTGACCTCAGCTGGCAGCAGGGGTACAGGGGCAGCTCAAGGAGCATTTTGATTTGAACATAAAAATACAGCAGTCACAATGCCCATATCTGATTTATATCCTCCCACGCTGACTTCTCAGGGAGGGATGGAACTCCTAGCTGGGCAGGAGCATGGAGCACCTCGAGGAGATGTCACCACACTGCTGCCACTGGGACCTGCCAGGAGAAATTCTGTGATTTGCAGCTCCCCCTGCACACAGTGAGGCCCTCAAGAGCCCTGGGCAGTAAATACTGACCCCGAACACAGGAGCTGCTCCTGATCTGGGGAGAAATGTTGCTGCAGTAAAGACCACAAAGCTGAGACAGCCCCAAAGTTTATCAGTGGGCCCCTCTCAATGGGCTACCCCAGAGAAGAATTACTGGTGACCAGGGAAGCAGCAGAGCAACCTTCAAGACCTTCCTGAAAATAGACATAAAATCACAGAATATCCTGAGCTGGAAGGGACCCACAGGGATCATCCAGGAGTCCAACCCCTGGCCCTGCACAGACCCCCCAACAGCCCCACCCTGGGCATCCCTGGCAGCGCTGTCCAAACGCTCCTGGAGCTCTGGCAGCCTCGGGGCCGTGCCCATTCCCTGGGGAGCCTGGGCAGTGCCCAGCACCCTCTGGGGGAAGAACCTTTCCCTGCTCTCAGCCTGGGCCTGCCCTGGCCCTGTGCTACCCAGGATTCCCAGGATTTCAGCAGGAGTGAGATACCTCTGTGTGCTCGCACATGGGTCTGGAAACAGTTGTAATACTTGTATTTCTTCCCGCATATTCCACACTCGTAAGACCCTGGAAGACAAGAGAGAGAAGCACACATCACCATAGGAGATCAGGAAAAACAGCCTCCCTGCACACTGCTCCATGAACTGCGGGCAGAAGAGTGCACGTTGCAGCAAAGTAATTTTTGGAGGGTTCATGGAGATAAATGCAGGAAATCACTATCCCAGACACTATTCTTCCTTTCAGCCTTATTTAAGATTCCTTGGCATATTACCCTGAACTTACATTTTCAGTGTAACTTTTTAACTTTGCTAACGTGAAAGGGCCACGCTCAAAATAGCCTGACTTATAATTTTATAATAATGACTAATGTTTCCTATGGACAGAAATAACCTTGAATTACTTTTCAGTAAGTTCCTAGTAGCTGGGAAAAAATCCTTTTCAACTGAAAAAAGAAGGCAATATGTTATCTTGAGGCCAGGAGTTTTCAAAATTTCTCAAGAAATGCACAATGTACAAATTTCCCAAGAAACCCACAGAGATTTGGTAAATATCCACCCAGAGGAAACCAAATAGATACAAATAGAACTTTTGCCCTTTTTAAGGAAAAGCACATGACCACAGTAGTCTCTCTTCTCAGTTTGTGTCTCTAATTCCAGAAAACACACATCTGCAAACAGTCATTTGAAATGAAACCAGAGGAACAGAGCTGGGAGAACCATTTGTAATGATGAAGTTATGCCATGAATTTAGACTCTTCTGTTATTGAACAGGCAGACAGAAATTTCCTTAGATTTGTTATTTGAGTTGATTCAATCTCTTTTTTTCCCCACTTCACTTTGTTGCATAGGCCATGAATTCACTTTCCAGGCTCTGATTTGCAGCATTCACTGCATTTCTTAGCTGTCCACCAGAGCTGTGGAACTGGGATCCCCTTGGTGCTCTTTGGGAGGGTGAGAGCAGCACTTGGCTGAAGAGGAGGTGGGAGAAAAAAGGGCTGAGTTAATTTGGTGTAAATGCAGAATTCCATTTCCATGGACCCTTCCTCACACAACCTTGAAACAATCTTTTCCTGACCATGCCAAACAGCAAAACTCAGGGAGGAGCCACAAACGAGAACAAAAACATTGACACACATCCAGATAAACCTTCCCAAACAGCATTCACAGCAATACTCACCTGGAGCTACTCAAAGTGAGCTCTTGCAGGAACAAACCCAGGGTGCTGTCTGAACACACTATTGCCCACAGTCCTTTTTCCCCTTCCCATAGCCCATTCTTACAGCCTAGGAAGAAAACACCCCACTTTCAGAGTGTCAGAGCCCTGAATTCCCTGTCCATCACTGAAAGCACCACTTGGGGCTGTCCTCTGAGCTGGGGAGGCTCCTCTGTCACTGATGCTGAAAGAGTCCATTCGCCACAGTCTGATACACCAGAGTACCCATCTGAGAAAATACTCACATATTCTGATAGCTCAGGCTCTTGGCTGTGTCTGATCTGCTCCAGAGCATTTTTATTTTCATAGCTCACTGTATTTTATATAGATACACATCTGTGGGACAGCCACCACCTGTGGTCACTCCACAGAGGCTGCCTGAGTGAAATCCTGGATATCAGCAAGTCGGCAGTGTTTGCCAGCCCTCATTTCCCCTGCTCAAGGACTGGTTATTTTCACCACCAGCCTCCAAAATTCTTTTCTGAAAACTCTTCCAGCTGGACCCCAAAGCAGCAGACGAGTGCACTCAGCATCACCTGGGCCCTATAAACAGGAGCCCTGAGCACAGCTGAGGTTCAGCTGAACCAACAGCACGATGTGACTGATGCCCACCCACAGCCCAACGGTGCTGGCTGCTCACGGAGCACGGGGAAGAGTTGGAATGAGGCCAGAGGAGGCCACTGAGTTGGGGGTGCTCACCTGGAGAGGAGAAAGCTCCAGGGAGACCTCAGAGCCCCTTGCAGGGCCTAAAGTGGCTCCAGGAGAACTGGAGGGGACGGGGGACAAAGGCTGGAGGGACAGGACACAGGGAATGGCTTCCCACTGCCAGAGGGCAGGGCTGGATGGGAGATTGGGAAGGAATTGTTCCCTGGGATGGTGGGCAGGCCCTGGCACAGGGTGCCCAGAGCAGCTGGGGCTGCCCCTGGATCCCTGGCAGTGCCCAAGGCCAGGCTGGACATTGGGGCTTGGAGCAGCCTGGGACAGTGGGAGGTGTCCCTGCCCATGGCAGGTCCCTTCCAACCCAAAGCATTCTGTGATTCTATGAGTTGGTGCAAACAGGTCAAACACAGCAAGGGGCTCTAGGCTGAATATTTTTCTCCATTTTTGTTGCATTTCCTACTTCCTCTGGAGATAATCTGCAGCACAGAAATGCACTGGCTGTGCAGGAGTTCTCCAAGAGGGTCACCTGTTCAGGTAACTGTGCAGTGCCTTCTGTCTGCACTGTGAACCCGAGCTGTAGCCCTTGTGCAGGGGCTGTGCTGGACATCAAGGGCAGGAGCTGAGGCAGGAGAGGGACCACATGTCCCAGGCCAGGGCTTTTGTGCAGGTGCCCTGAAACTCCCAGGTCTCAAGTGGAACCCAGGGAAGGTTGGAGCCAATTTTGAGGGGGGCACCTGCACTCACCCCCTGCCCACTGGGGGTAGAGCAGTGCCCTGGGAGCACAGGGAGTTGGGGAGGGTGTGAGGGAGGTGTGTTACAGACCTGAGGCAGAGAGACAACCCAGCGGCCACAGCTGTGTGCTCAGCTCACCACAGGCCTTCACACTAGAGAAAGGAGGGGTGGCTTGCCACAAAAAATGTGCTGTTAGAGTGGGGGGAAGGTGAAGTGCAGGAAGGAGGACATTGCTGTGTGTTAAGGCCTTGCAGAGAACGCGCCCGCGTGGCCTTGGACACCAGCAGCGAGGTCATCGTCCACTCAGGGCACGTCATGCAGGGTACAGCTGGTGGTGGCAGGAGGGGAGATGGGGAAGGTTTGGGGTTAGTTGGTGCACTCAGTTGGGCCAGGCTTTTCCTGAGCCTCGCAGCTGGAATCCGGGCAATGCACCCGTTGCTTCCAGAGCTTTCTGTGCTCCCTGAGCCCTGGTTAGACTTGCACACCCTTCCATCACATACCGGACGTGTATCTCAATGCATGGTCAAAAATCCAGGTCCCTGAATATCGATTTCGTGTATATCCAACGGGAGAGCCACGTTCCACTGCTTTTCCATCTAAATTGTGCAAAAAGAAATCAGAAAAAAGCCCTTAAAGTGGATGCATTTCCAAGGAATAGGCTGAAGCCTATTAAAAATTTCCAAGACCCATCTGTCCCTGTGGCTTTCTGACAAGATGTCAGAGGTCTCACAGAATTTCTTAAGGCTTCTGCAGTATTATTTTACTTCACCAGGGAGAATCCAAAGTGCTCTTGAATTTCCTATGCTGAGCAACTCAGACACTGAGACATCAGCATCATGGCATGAACCCTGTGTGTGCAAGGGAGATGGACAGAGGGGCTCAGAGCAGAAGGATTCTCTCTTCACTCTGTCTCAGAAACATTTCTGATCTAATGCATTACTGGAAAAGTCCTCTCCAAAATGTTCCTTGTAAAGCACCAGATTGGGAGAGCAGATTGAGAGGTTAAGGAGTCTTGTACCAAACTTCTCCCGATCAGCTCGCAGATAACTCAGTCCTCCAGAACACAAATACTGACCTGATGCTATTCCCAACAAGAGGAAATGATCCACATCTGAAAATCTCCCCCTCTTTCTCCTTACAACACAATTACAACACAAGTGCTCTTTGCTTTTCCTCTCCTCTCCAGACAGCTCCATGGTGGGACTTCTGTGCCTCTCTGCCCTGACCTCCCTGCCCTGAGAAGTGTCCATGTGCTGGGGCTCTTCAGGTGACCCTGGCCTGAGGTCAGCATGTGAATCTTGCCAGAAGGAAGAAAAGAAGAGCAGGAAATGTGGCATCTCTGAGCTGTGCAGGGCAGGAACCCCTGCCCTGGGGCCAGGGCATCTGGGGTACCGTGGGGGGCCAGGTGGGTGCAGGGGGAGTAGGGGCTCCACAGCAGCTGCAGCTGACAGGAGCCAGGTTAGAGCCAACCTCTCCAATGGCTTCCTCTGCTTGGGATCCCAAGGGGGGATCCCCCAGGATTGCAAGACTTTTGTGGAAAAGCAGCTGAAAGGAAAATGGTCCAAACCCACAAACGGCACCGGCTCTTCAGCTGGGGCCCTGCGGCCACTGTCCCCAGCCATCCCACCCAGTACAGCCCCCACAGGGTTTGGGATGCTCCACACGGATGGAGGCAGAGTCTGGAGTAGTCCAAAGTGGCGGGAGAGACAGGAGCTTGTGCAAGTAAACAGGAGGCAAAAGACACAAGGCCTGGTTTGATGTAAACACTGCAAGGGAATAGCAACAACTGAGCTGGGAATCCCTGTTATAAATTGCTCCAAGTAACAACTAAAAATACAAATAGAGCAGATGCATGACTCAGAAAAGAGATGTAAATCTTGCAGTGCGCATTTCAGCCAAGCCCTGAGGCTGAGCCCTGCAGGAAAGCTGTCACTTGGAGCCACGTGTGCCCTGAGCCTTCAGCACCATGGTCCTGGCTCAGACACATCCCCCGTTTAACCCACTGTCCCAGCACCCCCTGAAAGGAGACAGGCTGGGGGTCAGGAATTCCACACAGAGGAGGGGGATTCATTCACTCCTGATTCACCACTTCGTCAGCAATTGCTGTAAAAATAACCATTTTCAACACCTCCAGTCTCAGCTTCCCCTATGAAGGTGAATAAAATCCTACCAAAGCCTCACCTGTCTGCATGGAGGAAGTGATTCAGATACAGGCTCCCAGATCCCAGGGCAAGGAAAACTCCTGGAAGTACTGGGGAGCAGCAGCAAAGTCACAAAGCCTTTTGTCCAGAGGCAGGAGGCACCAGCACCATCAGCGGGTCACACCTTCAGGCTGCTCCAGTGCAGCAGCTGTTATGGCCAGTGGAGCAGCTGGAATGGCCAGTGGAGCAGTGGCACACGGGGCACATTCCTGGTGTGAGGTACCCTGGTGTCTGCAGAGATGGACACGGTGCCCGTGTGTGATTTCTGTGGGGGCATGGAGGGGACCGGGTGCCAGAGCTCAGCAAACACAAGGAGCTGCTCTCCAGGCACCACGGGCTGTGCACACAGAGCACACGACCTGGTGGCCAAACAGGAGATACTCAGAGCCACCTACCCAAAAATGAGGGTCATGTGAATGGCAGACAAGCAGGGCACCTCCAGGGCTCTGTTCACAAAGGAACTGGCACCAACTCCCATCACCTCCAGACCAAGCTGCCTTTACAGAAGCCCAGGCTTTACAATAACCAACGCAATGTGTGTTTCATTGGAAAAGGCCCTTGCAGACAGAAGCTCTCCAGTTTATAGAGCTTTCAACCACCACTTGTAACTGGTCAATCAATCTGTCCCTCTCCCCACAGTGCCCACACTTTGAGAGTGCCCCCCTCACACCAGTCTGTCCCCAGTGCTATCCATAGAATCACAGAACCATGGGATAGCCTAAACTGAAAGGACCCACCAGGACCATCCAGTCCAACCCCTGGCCCTGCACAGACCCCCCAACAGCCCCACCCTGGGCATCCCTGGCAGCGCTGTCCAAACGCTCCTGGAGCTCTGGCAGCCTCGGGGCCGTGCCCATTCCCTGGGGAGCCTGGGCAGTGCCCAGCACCCTCTGGGGGAAGAACCTTTCCCTGCTCTCAGCCTGGGCCTGCCCTGGCCCAGCTCCAGCCGCTCCCTGGGTGCTGTCCCTGTTCACCACAGAGCAGAGATTGGAGCTGCCCCTCGGGAGGAGCTGCAGCCCCTGGTGAGGTCTCCCCTCAGTCTCCTCTGCTGCAGCTGAACAAACTCAGTGCCCTCAGCAGCTCCTCCCTGCCTTCCCCTCCAGTCCACCCACATCAGCCAAGAGCAAAAGCCCCTCCCCACTGCACAGCAGCACAGCCACGCTCAGTTGGAAACCACCATTGCCAGGGGACACCGACTGCGGAGCACAGCCAGGAGCTGAGGGGAGAAGAGGCTCCTACAGGGCAAACACCCAACCTGCAGATGCTTTCACCAAGGACTGGTGGCCGTGGCTGGAGGAGAAGCTCCCACTGCTGCCCATCAGTGGTAGCTCCACCTCTCCCTCCCAGGACACCAGGGATGCTTTTCAGCTTTGCCCATGTACTGATCAACCACTCAAGAGCTGCAGAGGCACAAAAACTCTGAAAATACAGAGTATTTCTTCCAAACTGTAAAATCTTTATGTCAGAAGTATTTATGGACTTCTTAGGCTTTCCCTAGACCTGCACAGACAGCACTGACTGTCCCACCCTGCTGTTCTTAGTGGCTGTCCTGTGGTGGAAAGGAGGACAGGAAGAACAACGATGCTTCTGAGACAATCACCAGCTAATGACACCTCCCAGGTTTCTCTCCAGCAGTGTGGACAATGATGAACAAAACCCAGGAGAAAATCCAACATCAATTCCTCTTTTTCTCTCCCCCTGCAAGACAAACCAACCCCAACTGCAATGCTGGGCAGCTGAAATTAGCTTCCTTCTGAGTCCCTTAAAGGAAACCTGGTCCAACTGCTCTTCCTTCTTTTTATTAGCAACTGCCTTTGGATCTCAGAGACACTGCAGGGACCTGCTCCAGGCTGGGGACAACAGAGGCAGTGCAAGAGTGGTGGCTTGGCAGGTTCCCACAGGAAACCCCTTTCCCTGGAGCAGGAGGAGAGGACAGTTTGATGTTCACAGAAAAAAAGAAAAAGCTTCTTCTCATCACAGCAGGAGGTGGGGTGGGGACAGGAAGCACTGTTTGGAACAGGGCACACCACAGCCAGCCCAGAGTCAAAAGTATTCCCACAACTGAGGAGTGATCAGAAAAACAAACAAACAGCAACCTGTAAAACCTGCTCCTGAGCTCAGTCTCATTTACAGAAAGCATCCACATTCCTCAGAGCAGCTTTCCTCAAAACACCCCAGCTGTTTCTCAGACTTTCCTTTCCAAGTTCCTCCTCCATGTCAAACACACCCCCAGCCCTGGGCTCACCAGGAGCTGCAGGTGACTGATGGGCAGGTCCCTGAACATGCCAAAAGAAGATAAGGAGCTTTTTCTTTCTGATCTTGGCTGAGCCTTTAGGGGCGACCAGGTGCAAACAGACACAGAAGGTCAATAACCCTGAGCCAGGACCCTGAGATTGATGTTCACCCTGGCTCCGGGCCCTCCAGCAGAGCTGGGTGTCCAGGCCCAGCTCTCCAGAGGCTCATCCTGTCCCCACAGCCCTCAGGAAATGGTGCCTCGTGCCATGTCTTACCGAGCGTCTGCTGGTTGCGCACGCCGCCGATGACCACGCAGATCTCCGCAGGCACATCCCCCGGCCCGTCCTTGATGTTCTTCTTGGAATCTTTGGTGTCGTCCTGCCAGATCACCTCCTCGATGTAGTCATCTGGTACCTCTGTCTTCACTTTCACCTCAGTCATCATTCCAGCCTCTTCACTGGGGGAGGACTGAGATGTCACCGAGTCGGAGCCCTCGGCTTTTGGGCTCCGCGGGCTCCTCTTCAAACACTCCCTGAGGGGGAAAAGAGGAGAGAACATGAATCCTCAATGCCCAGTGCTCGTTTTCTCATCACCAGGACCTAATTCAAGGTACTCTGGTTTATGCAGGTTATTGAAAAGAAGCATATTAATAAGTATGTGTGTCTGCCATACATGGTAAGTAATTAAAATTTAATCGGACAAAAGCAGTAAAATGATTTGCTAGTAATGAAAATAACCTTAATCATCACAAACAACAGTGGTGCTCATAAACACACTGGACCCCTAAAGAAGAGCACAGAACTTGCCCTGGTTGCCAGCAGGCCACAGGCACAGCTCCAGCAGCTCTGACTGCAGGTATTTGCCAACACCAGTCCATACACGCAAAGCCATATTCTCCTGTGGCACCTGAGGACGTGGGTCACTGGTGGACCTGGCACTGCTGGATTAAGTTTGACTTGATGATCTTCAAGGTCTTTTCCAACCTAAATGATTCTATGATTCCCTGACATTTTTAATTTGGAGCTATCTCCACCCTGCATCGCATCTTCTCTTTTATCCCTTCAAGCAACCTGACATCCCATGGTATTCAGAGGCTTTATTGAATATACACAGTGCTGATCAAAGGGGATCATCTGCAGGATGAGGATATTTAGGGAGACTACCACATTATGGACAGATACAGCTATTGGGGATGACAGGGAAAGCCTGATGATGGGGGAAAGGCGGAGGGGTCCACTGTGCTCAGAAACCCGTTGGGAAATAGCACGTGTTTTCATCTGGGAAAGAGAAAGCTGGGGGTTTTGGGAGAAAACAATCTAAACAACTATTCAAAATCCATTAAGAAAAGGAATCTGGACAACTCAAAGCTGTAAAACAACATCAACAGGCGCTGTGGTGACAAAGGGGGTGTGAGCCCACCAGACAAGGATGTGGGAATATGGCAGTGGAGCTCCTTTAGCACCACTCTTTATGGACTCCCAGTTTTTTATACTGGTTATTAATACACTCCAACATGCAATACAAAGATAAAATAATTGCTGGTTCAGTTTGTGCAGAAATCAGAACTAAATATATAATGGCTCAGACTACCCAGAAACAGAAACCACAGGGACATATTTAGAGTCATGTAAACACTGGGAACAGCCAAAGGTGTTTGAAAACATTTTAGGCAGAAGTAACAAAATAAAGTGAAAACTAGGCTGATCTTGTGGATGATCATCAGATCATGTGACAGAGAAAAAATCCCATGGCTTGGAACATCATAAAGTTCATCAGGACAAAGTATGAATTGCAGTGTTAGAGAACCAGAACCTGCAGTGGGTTCTGCCACAGGTTATGGAGCTCGCAGAGAAGCCAGGATGGTGCAACTGGAGGTGGAAGTGTGGAGCTCCTGGGAGGACAGGGATGAGGGGAGCAGAGGAACAGAGAGAACAATCCCCCAGTAATTACTGCCCAACCTCCCACACGGACATGGAGTCGCTATTTCAAACTGGGTCAGGCACATCCTATTGCCAGAGATTTTATTATTCATCCCTTCATTCTCATTATGGGATGAAATGTACAATTAATAGCGCCTAAACAGAGAGAATTAGCCTTGACCTGCCTTCCCACTCATTTCCTGCCTCCTCACACATACTCCCTCCGCTGTGTTCCCAAAATCATACAGGGCTCTTACAAGTGAGAAAGATGGACTGAGACAGAGAAGATGTGGTTGAAAACTGGGCAGTCTTTACGGTAATATTATTGGGTGTGCCACAGGCCCATCAATCTCAGCCACCATGGCATGGCTCAGCACCCTTCCAAGGGGAAGGCAGTGAGTACAGAACACTCAGGGATCAGAAAAGAGTGGGACTGATCACAAATAAATCAAACCCGGAAGGTGTGGAATGCAAAACACTGATAAAGGCAGTGACAGGGTAGATAGGAAAATCTTCCCTTCCTCGGCGAGGACTGTGGAGGAAGATCAAAGCCAGCCAGTGCAATTCCCACTGGGAGGCTGAAAGGTGGGAGCAGGCAGTGTGAGCTCAGTTATCGATGCCACAGCAACCGGGACCTGCCCGTCCTGGGCAAAACCAGGAAAATCCAGGCATGAGCCAAGTGATTTGGGATTGGAAACTGATACAAGTGGCAGTGAGACTGAGGTTACAGCCTTCTGAGGAGGTTATAAAAGGGGCAAGAATACAAAGACTTTCTGATGATGCCCAGCATTGCATGGGTCACAAACACAAACCAAATCAGCAACGGGCCCCGTGCTGCGAGGCAAAGCTGTTCTCCCTGCGCATTGCCCCTGAATAGAGAGAGGCATTTCCACAGGACTCCTGGAATGGTTGATGTGGGACAGATTTATTCATGCTCTGGAATTAAATTTAACACCACTGTTGCTAAAAATTATGGGTGGAGCCATGGAAGGGTGGAGAGCAAAGGCTGTGAAAGGGACACGGCACCAGTGGCTCCCTCTCTCTGTAGCTGGCTCTGCCCAACACCAGTGGCTGCAGCACAGTCAGACAAGTCCAGGACTGTGGATGCACCCACGTGGTGCTGCAACCACACAGAGCCACACTCTGAGCTGAAGAACTGACCAAATTTTCAGTTCAGGTGCCTGAGATGGAACAAGGAGGTTGTTTCCTCCCTGTCTGAAGCTGTGGTGAAGCCACTCCCCACATGCTGCAGACACAGTGAGCAGCCTCAGGTTTCAGAGGTGATCAGAAAAGCTGAAGATGGTTCCAAAACACAGCACTGTAATGGTTCAAGACTGGGAAAAGACACTTTATGACTCTGTGAGACCAAACTCTCCAATCTGTTTCTCATGCCAAAAGAAGACTGGAAGATGATTTGATTGCAGCACATCATCTTCATGGGGAGAAAATACTGTCTTGCCTTAACTTGGCTGGGGAGAGTCGAGTGCGAGCTCATTGCTGGAAGCTGGAACCAGCTGAAATGAGGCATCAAACATTAGCACAGATGGTCCACTGGAACAGCCCTTTTCCAAAGGATGTGCTCAGGGAGAACAGATCCCCCCGAGTTCCCAAAACCAGAGCTGTGTGTCTGGCTGGCCCCAGGTCCCCAGTACAGACGTGCAATGGCCACACGTGGTGGCCTGGAGCTGCAGGAATAGATAAATTATTAGACCAGACCAAAGGACCCTCAGAACCTTTGCCCTTCATGCACACTGACTTTGTGGATCCAGCTCTGCCAAGAAAGTAACTTCCCAGCTGGAATGTCTGCTCCTGGGTGGGACCTAACCCTGCAAATATTAACTGAGAGCAATTCATTGCCCCATATGTTCTAACCCTGAGCAGGTACCTGATGTGCAGAAGGACACAGCCCCAAATACTTCAGCAACTTTCTTCCACATGATTTCATGGCTCACAAGCCCTGAAGGGAGCCTGCTGTTCCCCTCAAAAACAAGTGAAACCATACAAACAGCAGCACTGACACTCCTGGGAGCAGGGCTGAGCTCTCCAAAAGCCTCTTGGTGCCTCAGCTGGGGCTGCACAGCTCTGGAGAGGAGGAGGAGGCAGCAGTGCCTCCAATTCCACAATCCAGCTCTCCCAGCAGGAACGAGCATCACTTTCTTGTGGTCCCCTGTGAAATCCAGGTAGTGCTTCTGTGGCTAGAGCAGAACCAGGATCAGCCCAGGCTTTTCCAAAGCTCAGTAGCTGATTGGGATATAAATGTTCCCAAGGGTGCAGGGGAGAGCTGGGCTCAGGGAATGATCCTCATGGGACAGCAGAGTTTGAAGCCTCCTGGTTTGGCTGGGGAAAGAGTACCAACATCTCAGAGCAAAACAGGAAGGAAAAGCAAACTACTGACACTGGCAAACTTCAGGCAGGATGGAAAGGGGTACATGCACAGCCCCAGCAGAATGAGTTTTCCTTGGAAGACAGGAGTCACCACAGCCTCCACCACGCACAGGGGAGGTGAGCCAGTAAAGCATCACTGCATCCCCAGTCCTTTGGTCCTTGGATCAGCCCTTGCAAGCCCATGATGCTGCACTTGCTCAGTGTTGTGCTGAATTGCAGCACAAAGAGCCTCCTCTTGGAGATGAGGATGAAGCAGCAGGAGATCCGGAACATTCTTGTTCTCCAAAAATTCCCTGAGAGACACAGGAGAACATCCTGCCTGGGGGAGGGAAGACATCAGGCCTCAGCTGTGTCCAGGCCTGGTTCTGCCCCTCCTGTTCTGTGGCAGCACTTCTGGAGCTGAGGCACAACTGCTGGAAAGGCTCAGAAAGAGGATGAGTATGGAAAGGAGTGAATTTTCAGTTCTGCAGTCCCCAAGGCTCCAAGCAGGTCTCATGGGTTTGGGTGAGGGCACAGAGAGAAAAGGACTCAAAGCTCCTGGGATGTCAGGTAAGTTCAGTAGCAGTCCTGGGGCTGGGAGCAGAAGGACTCCCCAGCGTGACCCAGGCAGTGACCACGTCTGCAGGTGCCCACACAGAGACCTGCCCCAGCTTCCAGGCCCCTGCAGGCACTGCTGGGGCCCTGCTGGGGACACACTGGGACCAGTGATGGTCAGAGCCTCCACTTGGTGGAGACAGCAGTGCACAGGAGCCGGGGGAGAACCTGCCAGAGTCACCTCCAGGTCCCCTGGCCACCCTCTCCTGGTGGCTCTGAGCTCGGTCCCCAGCCTCATCCACCACCCTCCTGCATGAACAGTGCAGGTTTAGTGTTCTGGTGTGGCCTTCCAGGGCTCAGCTGCACCTCCCTCTGCAGGCCCAACCTGCATTTAACCCTCCATGGGCTGATGTTCCCTGGCAAGAGGAGATTCCTATTCTCCAAACACAGCACTGCTTGCACTGGACAAAAACTACTCAGAGCCATCAGACCAGAGAGGAGCAGAGTGCGCAGGCACAGCTGGCTTAAACCCTACCTCCTTCCACAGGGGGATCTAACTTCTTCTCCATGGCTGCGACCCTTCCTGGGAAATACCAACCTCCTCCAATGTTTTATGTCTTGTCTTTACTGAACTGTGGGCCCTGGCAATCCAAGAGGCTCTTCCTTACCGAGGAGAGGAGGCAGAAGCCTTGGGATCTCACAGTGCTCACTCGGTGCCTGGTTGCTCCTACAGGTGAGGTCCTGTTTCACTTTCCAGAACAGACTCTGTGATTTCCAACATGAAAGAGGCAAACAAACATTGCACTTGCATGTATCACTGCTCTCACTAAGTAGGCCACACAGCCAATTACTGTAAATACCAGCTCTGCCATCTCACAATGCTCATTTCAACATTGCTGCCTGCTTTGATCATCAGACTTTCATCTTCCAATGACGTTACGGCCACTTTCATGTCAGACACAAGTGCGTGAAGGCAAAAGAGATTTCAGAAGCCCTTAATGAAGCCTCAGCATGGGGAACTGGAAAGGCAAGGGTAGAAGTGGGATCCTGGACCCATTTGGGCACAGCTTCCTTGGCCCTACACCTGTGAAGGCTTTAGCAGAGCTCAATGATGCAGCACAGCCTGTGCCAGGACAGCTCTGGGTGAGAAGCCCCACCAGCACCAGTGCAAAGGAGCAACACAAGGGCAATGCCAGGAGCTCTTCCCAAGGGAAGGACAGAAGGGAAAGGCTGGGTGCTCACAGTCCCCTCTGCACGGTAACACCACCCACAGATCCAGCAGCTCCTTCCAGCTGATATCCTGTGGCAGCAGGGGAGGAGAAGGGCTGAAGGCTGGAGGCTGCAGTGTGGAGCTGTTTTGGTCTCTGCAGGGTCTCCCTGGCTGTGATGAGCAGAACAGCAATGAGTGCAAGCAAACGGGGCCCGTCAGCTGCTGCAGCCACAAGAAACTCGCACTGGCAGTTTGCTGTTTCTGATCTGGAGTAGCATCCTCATAAATAATGAAAGTGACTAAAAGCTACTTAAAAAACACACACTCCTCCCTTCTGAAAGAATGAGAAAAAAAACCCAATTATAAAAGGACATTTCTTCCAGCTAGGAATAATTTGTCATGTAATTCTCTGAAGACAGCAACAGAAACATGCATGCTCCGTGCTCTCTTTGAGTCATCTGTGATTGCACATGTACTCAGATGGCTTCTAATGAGGCTATTTTTACAGCACACATCCTGCTGAGTTTTTGGGGAGGGGCAGAGTAAGATCAGTGAAGTATCAGTCTCCAACATCAGCTCCTCAAAAGGAGAGGAAAAGGAAACACATGTGGAGGAGGATGTACCACTCTGAACCAACACCTACAAACAGCTCTCCTGCCCCAGCAGCGAATGTGGAGCATCTTTTGGCTTTTTCTAAACAATACTCAAGCTGGAAAACCAGAGATCATTAGTGCCTTGATGATATCAGTGATGGCCAAGAGCACAGGGCTCTGCACAGCCTGGTCTGGTGGAAGGTGTCCCTTCTCATGGTAGGGGGTGGAGTAGGATGGGTCTTCAAGGTCCTCCCAACCCATTCTGCGATTCCTGGTGACATCCCTTGGCAGAGGATGGGGTGTGCCCAGTCAGAGTAAAACTGAAACACACTTTGGGCAGTCCTTGGAAGGCTCTTCTGGTCTGCAGCATCAAACAGGTTCAGTGAGGACTCACAAACTCTCATGGGGACCAAGCAATGGGCAGCTTTGCAGAGCCCAGCAGGACACCAGCATCAGTGGGATGTCCAATTCATCTTCTGGAAACCAGCGTGCAGTTGGCTCATCCCAGGCTAAATCAAAAGGCCTCAGCTGTCAGAAAGCAAAGGAAGCAAAAGATGGGGGAGGCTGAAACTGGGCTCAATTTACAGATGTCTGCCATGGTTTTACAAGAACCAGAAGGTTCCTGTCAGGACTGGAGCTATGGGAAGTGGAATAGACAGAACAGATGTAAATGAACTCCCATTTTACATGGAGATGATGAAAGCAGATACAAGAAAAAGAAGGATGTAAGTTGCAAATCTGCTTGTCTGATAAATTAGCGGTGGTGGCCTTCCCACCCTCCCCACGGCTCTCATCTGCTCCCTGAGGCAGCCCAGGGGGGTGGGCCCCATGCCTTACACCAGGAGGAGGTGGAGAAGATCATGAAGCAGAGGAACTGCCTGGTGTCTTTCACTGGGGACATCTCCTGCAGACATCACCAGACAAGAAGATTTTCAAGTGCAGGGTTAAAAGAGAGAAAAGCTGGAGCTGTTTTCCCAGTGTTACAACTGAGCTCTTTGCTCCTCAGCTCCAGGCTCCAGCCCCAGCTTCAGATGTTCCCTCACACCTGAAAGGCAGAGATACCACCCCAATCTCCTGTGTCACAGCATCCAGAGCTGCTCCTCTCCAAGGGACTCAATCCCCCTCCCTGCCACAGCTCACAGAACCTCTGCCCAAGCCCCTCTGCAGCCTGAGCCTGCAGCCTTCAGAGAGGATATCCTGGTGCTCATGTGTGAAGTGCTGCAACCACCAGTGGTGGGAACCACCCCATCTTGGGCTCCTCCTCTGAGGGATTATTTTCTGGAACAGGCACTGTACTTCCAGTGCTGCCTCTGGTCACTGGGCATTTGCTGGCTCTTACTGGGAATCTCCCCTCCGCAGGAGAAAACCCCCTCTCCTGTCTCTTGAATGAAGCAAAGCAAACACTTCCTGAATGCACACTGTGTGCACGCTAAAAAGCCCTTCTGACCCTTGACTCTTTCCATTTGGGAGCCTGTCCACATCCCAGAGCATGGATACCCAAGCAGGATACCAAGTGTGCCACCAGCACTCTTGGTGACACACACGATGGCAGCACGTGCTGGTGCACGTGCCTGAACCCTAAATTTTCACTTGGTCACAGAGGGGTTCATGGTCATCCGTGTTCCACCAGAAGGTCTCAGTTCTCTTCACAATTTTCCATGATGCCACTGTGAATTCCCAAAGTTGCATTTAACTTCTGAAAGGTTACAGGAAAAACCTGTTCACTGATGTCCTGACATTATTATGGGGAATGGGAACTCCCTCCTCCATCAGCAGGAGAGCAGAAGTGTGACAGTAGCTGCCATTCAGGTTTTCCTGGAAGAAATTTGCTCACTAAATACCAATATTATTAAGGAGCTCATAAATTTAAAGGATGTGAAGGTTTTGTAGAAGAGAGATGCCTCAGGGAAGTTCACCCCCGCCTCTGAGGGCAGCCAGCACTTAAAAACAGAGGTAACAGCTTTCAAAAACCCCAAAATACATAATGCAGCATGCGCTGGTGTGTGTGGTGTCACTGCTAAAATCTAGGGAAAACAAACAAACAAAGCAGAATACTTAATTTTTCCAGCTATCTGGGTCTAGTAAAACACACAACCTTTCCTGACAGCAAACTCTGCTTCAGGAAGTCCAAGAGGAATTTAATCATGCGTTCATTCCTCAAGGGACACTCGGCAGCTCCGAATCCTTCAGAGAAGGTAAACTCCAGGACCAAATCAGGCTGCCTCTCCTCTGGAAATTAAAATTAAAATACAAACCAGAACAATAGTCAAGAGCCACAAAGAATTCCTAAGGTATTAGCAAAACAAATTCCCTTCAGTCCTTATTAGGAATATCTTGAGGATGGTTTGAAGAGGAAAGTCTAACCAAATATAAAAAAAATTTGGCTTATCCAACAAAAAACAACCGCGCACTCTTTGCCAAAAGCAAAAGAATTCAGTCAGATAAAAAATGCGACACACAAATGATGCAGGTTAAAAACTGAATTTAAGATGATAATGGAATAGCTGCCAGCGTCTTTAAATTTTCAAGCGTGGAAATGTCAACAGAGACAAAGAAATTCAGGGAAAAACAAAGAGAATAGATTAAGGGTTTATTTATATCAGTGAAAGAGCTCTGTGTTGCTTGACTAAGAAATGACTGAGGGGGTGAGAACTGAAGTGGCCACAGGTCCCCAACAAGCCACGAGGAGTAAGGGGGTGACCCAAGGATTTCCTGGTAGCTCAGCTTTCCTGAAGGCTTTAGAGCTGCCACGTCTCGGTACTTTATGGCTCTAGAAAGGGACATTTCTCCACCTCACACCATCCAAAGCTCTCCAGGACTCTGACATTTGGCAAACTGGTGTGGTTTACACAGAAACCTTCGGAGGTGGGATGTGTCTGAGCGCTGTCGTCTCCTTGTACGTGGGCATTTGACCTTCCTTTGGGTGTCAAGGTAACCTGCCCGGGTTCCCCACAGCTCCTGTGCTGGTTGTGGTACAGAACTGAACTGTCCACTGCTCTTAAACTGGCCAGAGGGCACTTCTGGGGGGTTTTGTGCTGGTTGGTTGGTTGGTTTGTTTCTTTTTGAAGATGACTGGTGAGAGCCCTTCAGCAAGCACCAAGGCTTATTAAATTCCTTGCCTAATTAGTAAGAGTTTTCTCTTTTCCTGATGCAGGATGAGTCGGAAGCTTCTTCACGCTCTGGGACTGAAAATCCCACAGGTTAGCTCTTATAGAAAGGGGAGACAATTCAAATAATTTTGCTTCCTGGAAATACCCAGTCCTGAGCCTGTCCCTCCACAGGGTGTAGAGACCTCTCCCGAGCTTCAGAGGACCACAACCTCAGAAATTGTCCTTCCCCAGTGCTGGGGACCTGGTGAGCTGGAAGAGGAGCCTGAAGAAGAGCTGGTGCCATCCCATAGCAGACCCTCCCTTGGGTGACAGGAGCTGCTGGGGAGTACACGTCCACAGAGGACAGAGCAAGAAATGTGAGGAGGAGAGGGGAAGGAGAGGGAGGCTGGAGAAAGGTGAACTGAGAAGGAGCGAAGTGGGTGCAACCACTTCTCCACAGCTTCTCCTCCCAGGGCTCCCCAGGGAATGGGCACGGCCCGAGGCTGCCAGAGCTCCAGGAGCGTTTGGACAGCGCTGCCAGGGATGCCCAGGGTGGGGCTGTTGGGGGGTCTGTGCAGGGCCAGGGGGTTGCACTGGATGGTCCTGGTGGGTCCTTTCCAGCTCAGGGGATTCTGTGATTCCATGAAAGTCTCATCTTCCGTGGCACAGACCGAAACACTCAGATCCCTGAGGCAGCACAGCTTGGTCTGGAGTACCCGGGAAAACCGCACCGTGTCAGAGCTGGGAAACCTCCAGGCCCAGCCCAGAGCACCCCTGGGAACTCCTGCTCTGCTCCCACCCAGGCCAGCACCCAGAGCCCTCCTGCTGGACCTGCACCTCCCCGAGCCCCTTCTGGGAGTTGCAGCCCAATGCTGTTAAGGCTGCACTCAACGAGAGCCCTCCCTGCCCGGCCAGCAGCCCCTGGCCCCGAAGGCCTGGATTCCCCCGTTGTGGGAGCAGAGCTTTTCCACAGCTACATCTGTGCTGCGAGCGGGCTCCTGGCTGGTGACAGCCCTGGTGCAGACGGGGCTGAGCTTCCAGCTGGCTCCGTTCCCTCCGCAAACAGATGCAGCTCCTATATCAGGGGCTGATTTATTCAGCAGGAGTCTCGCACATTAAGTGTAGTTAAGTCTGAAAACAAATCTAATGACTTTAAAATAAATAGCCAACAGAGGACTTGAAACTGAAATTCCTACTTCCTCTGACACCCGCCATATAAACAATAATAATTATATAAAACCGTGTCTAACACATGACTACACAAGGCTCTGGTGACCAAGAAAAGCACACGCTGCTTGTCAGACATAATTGCACATTTGGTTTTTCAATTATTTCTTGTCAGGATCCAGAGCCCACCATCTGAATGCTGACATTAATTATTGGGAAGTAGTTAGTGCTCCAATAGTCTTATGGAGACTCCCAGTGCTCACCCCAAGGTCCACAGCTCCCAGTGCTGCTCGCACAGTGCCTTCCTGTCCCACCAACCCTCTGGGACTGGCACCCTCACACCACACAGGGACACCCAGCCTGGACCACCATGTGCAGAAGGGGCTTCAGAAGAAGCTTCAAGCAAGTCTCCAGTGGACATCAGCAAGGAACTGATCCCTGCCAGGTGCTCGCCCACAGGATGGGGTCACACCATGTCCAGCACTGTGGCCCCCAACACAAGTCATGGACCTGTTGGAATGAGTCCAGAGGAGGCCACAGAGCTGCTCCAAGAGCTGGAGCCTCTCTGCCATGGAGCCAGGCTGGGAGAGCTGGGGGTGCTCACCTGGAGAGGAGAAAGCTCCAGGGAGAGCTCACAGCACCTTCCAGGGCCTAAAGGGGCTCCAGGAGAGCTGCAGAGGGACTGGGGACAAGGACACAGAGGGACAGGACCCAGGGAATGGCTTCCCACTGCCAGAGGGCAGGGCTGGATGGGAGATTGGGAAGGAATTGTTCCCTGGGAGGGTGGGCAGGCCCTGGCACAGGGTGCCCAGAGCAGCTGGGGCTGCCCCTGGATCCCTGGCAGTGCCCAAGGCCAGGCTGGACACTGGGGCTTGGAGCAGCCTGGGACAGTGGGAGGTGTCCCTGCCCATGGCAGGGGTGGCACTGGATGATCTCTAAGGACCCTCCCAACCCAAGGCAGTGTGTGATCCTGTGAACCCTGGAGCCCTTGTCACCCCCTGGCACCGTGCTCCAGCTGAGTCCCCTCCCAGCCCCTCAGAGCACCCAGCTCTTGGCATCTCCCATCATGTCGCTGCCCATCATGCAGGAAAACATCCTGCCTTTTATTGGCTTTTAATTTGCTGCTTTTTAATTTTGTTGACTGTCTCTTTTTTCCTTGCAAAAGGAAGAAAGAAGCCTCTGATCTACCTTTTCTGGAGTGTTCAAAAACACGCACAGCTTTGTCAGGTTGTCTCTTAGTTGTCATCTTCCCCAAGGCAAGCAGCCATCTCTCTTCTGGCTGCCTTCAAGGAAGGGGGCTTTGCTGTGCTCCCAAGAATCCTCTTCACCTTTTAAAATTTCCCATTACTGAGCACTCACTGAGGGGCAGGAACCACCCAGGAGTTAATGGGGGAGGAGAACAGCAAGGGCTCTCTGCCACCGCGAACTGGCAGCTGCCCACCCTGAACCCTGTTCTTCCAAAGGCAGCACCAGGCCCATGGAGCTGGGGGTGGTGGGATCACAAACCCCTGGGCCTTCAGAGCTTCCATTGTTTGCATGAAACAGAATAAAATCAATTCACTGCAGTAAAAAAATAAAAATAGCATTGACCCAATACCACAGTCATCACCTTAGACCAAGCCTGCTATTGTGAAAAAAAAATTGCAGGAAGGTAAAATCCAGGCAACTTTACTTTGATTATATTATATTAATTGCATTATACTATATTATATTATACTATATTATTTTTGCTTATATTTTTAACTGATACAAATTAATTGTTAAAAGCTTCCTCGATAGTTTGCAATTAGTGAGGGTTTCAAGCAGCAATGACTTTGAGAAACATCCATCTTGTGTCTCCATCCACTGATGACCTCACGGATTCAGTCCGAGCCACATTTCCACCTTCAATCACTGACAGAGCTTTCTTGAAATATCACATTTTGATTCTGTTTTATTATTTTTAAATGGACTTGGCCATTCTCCTTTCTTTGAGCACCTTTTGTTCAGTCAGGTAGATGATAAAGTGGGTTTCATTTCCACTTTTCTACAAGGAAGAAAGCAATGACCAACCTCACACTCCTCTGGATGTACAAAGGAATTGGAAAAACAGAGGGAAGTTCTCCCACCCTGCTGGGAGCGCCAGCCCTGCCCTGGGAAGGGCCTTTGCTCACTCCTGGGAGGATGTTCAGCCCCAGGGACACCCCAAAGGTGAGGTGGACACCTCTGTCCTCTCCTCCTGTGTGGGAGCAGAAGGCTCTGCACAGTCCAAGGTCTCCATCCAAGAGCCTCACGCTGGGGGCACTCAGCTGGAACACCCCACACCATGTGCAAACAGCTTCTGCTTTCAGCCCCCGAGGCCAGGACGAGGTCAGACTCCTCCATCCATCTTTCCAGCTAAATCCCAAAAGGGCTGCATGGACGCTGGGCCCTGACAGCTCCCACCCATCCCTCCTGTGCAGCCACCCTTGGCCACCCTTGGCCACCCCGTCCCACGCGGCGCAACCCCAGCCCTACCTGCTGGAAGAGCTCCTCCGCCCGCTGCTGTTGCTCTCGTCGGCCTAAGAGACCAAAACAAAAACGCTGTTTAGGTTCAGAAAGACGAGGGTGCTCTGCAGCCCTGCCTGCCCCAGCTGCGCCCACGGGCTCCTGTGGGGCTCTGAACCCCGGGGCTGGGGCAGGCTTTGAGCCCCAGCCCCACCACGGGGGCTCTTCCCGAGCCGATCCCCTCTGGTCGCTCTCGTGCAACCCAAGTCTCCAGCCATGATCCCTCAGATGCAAAACCACGTGACTGGCAGGTGGGAAATGAGGAATGGCCAAATTCCAGGAGGTGTCCAAGCGGGAATGGCCCCGCTCCGGGCTGGAGGGCAAGCCCAGTACCTCCCCTCGTTAGCCCCATGCCCTAATTAGCCCCTCCAGGCCCCGGGAGGGCTGAGCAGGGAGGGCCCAGCGTCTCCTGTCACCTCCTTCCCCGGCTCGCTGATGAGAGCCTTCCTTGGAAAGACAATATTATTCCAATCCCAGAAATTTTATTTCTGAATTTGTGCAAATACAAGTTAAAAGATATTAGCTGCATTTCACATTTTGTGCAAATGGCAGAAACAGGCAATTCATGTGCAGCAGGATGGGGGCCAGCCAACGATTTCGATAAAATAAACCCTTTTTTAATTTAAATGCTAATGCACTGAATTAAAATTTAATAACTGAGGAAATTGAAAAGCCGAGCAGGAATATTGGAAATAAATCCAAGCAGAAACAGCTGAAATTAAAAATTCTAGAGAGTGGGAGGATAGCAGCTAAGCTGTCTTATATGATTACATTTTTTTTATTATTTTTTTTTTTTTCAGAACGAAGGGGGGAAGGAAAAAAATCCTATCTTTGGCTGGCTGTAGGGCAGTAAATCGAGAGTGCTGTGATTTATTGCTCAATTTTCCTGAGGGAAAAAGGCTTTCTTTCATGCTGAAATATTTCATAAATTTCAAGCCAGCATAAATTCTTAATTTAAAAGTTATGGAGGTCACATTTAGTGCACTGGTGCAATTCTGAAATCTTAAAGGAATAGCAACCAAAAAAAAATTGCAATTTGATTTTATTTTTTTTAATTCTTCATGTAAAATTTTCTTCAAAGGGATTCTCCAAGTTACACAAAGCAGAAACACAACCTGGCTTCTGACGGGATATGAAATCCACTGGAAATGAAGAGATAAAAATCTAATTCAATTACAAAAAAGTATTTTTTTATTACGATGATGATGATTATTATTATTATTGTGAGCCACTTGAGGAATTTCTGTTAAAAAATTTCTTTCCATTGCCTGGGAAAAGCCAGAAGGGAGGAGCTGAGGATGTAATTGCTTCTGTTAGATCTCCAATCTTTTGTGAGCACTGATATGTTCATTTGTTATACAGCTGTTCAGCTACAGAAAGGATGTCAGAGCACCCATAATTCAAAGCAATCAATCAAAAATTAATGATTTGTCATGCTTACACAATGGAAAAAAAAAAAGCAAAAAAAAAAAAAAGCTTTATGGGTTCCTGCAACTGGTAGATTGCTCAAACCTTCGGGGCATTTTCTAGAAGATTAGATCTGTGTGTACAAAAAAAAGGGAAAAAGGAGATTTAATATAGAGCCAGGGCAGAAACCTTGTGGGGTGCTGGGGGTCGCTGAGGCCCGAAATGCCCCAGAGATGGGAACCTGACAATTCCTGTCTGTTCAAAGAGTTTTGTGCACAACCCAAACCCAAGCTCACACAACCCAAGAGCCACACCTTGGATCGCAAGGACCATGTGCAGGCTCCTGCCAGGAGAATTCCACAGGAAAACTGCCTGCTGAATCACAGAACCATGGAATATCCTGAGCTGGAAGGATATTCTGACCCACAAGGATGATGGAATCCAGCCCCTGGCGCTGCACAGACACTCCAACAATCCCTAGTGCTGGGGAGTTTCCTTATTTTGAAAGAAAAAATGAGGAAAAATTGAGGAAGAGCTCTCATGTCGATGGTTCCACACAGCCAAGGTGCTCTTGGAGATGATCCATTAGACAAAACCACCAAGCTCAGCCTGAATGAGATCAGATCAAGCTGCCTTAAAGGTTTCTGGATGCTGAAATAAACAAATCCACAGAATGCCAGACTGGTCTGGGTTGGAAGGGATCTTAAAGCTCATCCCATTCCACCCCTGCCATGGGCAGGGACACCTCCCACTGTCCCAGGCTGCTCCAAGCCCCAATGTCCAGCCTGGCCTTGGGCACTGCCAGGGATCCAGGGGCAGCCCCAGCTGCTCTGGGCACCCTGTGCCAGGGCCTGCCCACCCTCCCAGGGAACAATTCCTGCCCAATATCCCATCCAGCCCTGTCCTCTGGCACTGGGAAGCCATTCCCTGGGTCCTGTCCCTCTGTGTCCTTGTCCCCAGTCCCTCTGCAGCTCTCCTGGAGCCCCTTTAGGCCCTGCAAGGGGCTCTGAGCTCTCCCTGGAGCCTTCTCCTCTCCAGGTGAGCATCCCCAGCTCTCAGCCTGTTCATTCAAAAATAAAATCCATTTAAGAGAAAACTT
Source organism: Corvus kubaryi (assembly GCF_017639235.1). Taxonomy (NCBI): domain Eukaryota; kingdom Metazoa; phylum Chordata; class Aves; order Passeriformes; family Corvidae; genus Corvus; species Corvus kubaryi. The sequence continues at coordinate 857,604 of NW_024582065.1, forward strand.
TCCATCTAAATTCTAAAAAGTGGCATTTGAGGACTGAAATACCACGAGGAAGTCGAAGGGGTGAAAGGCTGGAGATCATCATTTAACCAGAATGTGCCAAAATGGCTCAGAGCAGCTCCCAACAAAGTAACATCTTTAGGGAGAGGGAACCGAAACCTCCAGTGCTCCCATTTGGAATCCCCTGCACTCCCATCTACCCAAATAATTTATTTTGGTGATTTCCTAATTTCTAATTGGAAAAGGAGAGGAGCAGAATTTGCATTTGCTGACAAGCTGGGAGGCCGGGTGTGGGGTGCTGGAACAGGCTGGAGAATGTCACACAATCTGCCCCATAAAATCATTTACATTTCAAACTATGATTCCCTAAAGTTGCTTTTCTTCATATTGGGTGCATTTAGGGTAGTTTTGTTTAACTAATGCTAATAAATATCCTTTAAATGAAAATGCACACAAGCAGAATGTGGATTCCGGCCATATGCTCCTCGACTCGAGTTGTAAGCAAGAAGTAAATCATGTGATAAATAAGAAATGTATCAGTCAACATCTCCTAACAGGGTAATGTGTCAAAAAATAGGAGTCCAAGCAGATGTAGAACTGACCTGAGAAATCCATGTTTATCAAGAGGGTTACACTGCATTGGGAAAAAAACCCCAACATTTTAACAGTTACAGCAAAACAAAAAAATAACTAAAAGCAATAAAAATGTGAGATGAGATTTCAGACGATTTAAGCAAGGGCTTTCTGCCTGATCACTTAAATTATGATTTGAAACAATTATTCAAATCGCTTGGATTTGCATCCACGGATGCCCCGGTGGGATCAGCTCCCATGGACGGGATGGGGGCACTGGGACCCCCAAAGCACTGCCACAGCCCTCCCCAGGGGGAAAAGGGGTTAAATCCATTCCTTGATTTGCTCATGCACAGTCACCCCCTGTGATCTGCCTCTGAACCCCATCCCAAAGGGAGAGGGCCCTAATTCTGCCTGGGGGGTGCAGGAGGAACAGACCCCGCTCGCCCCAGCCCCTCTCCCACAGCACCTTCCCCCTCCAGAGGTAAAAGGGCTGAGTTGTTTGTTTACCTGAGGGAAAAAAAGGAAAAGAACCCCAACCCCCCACCCTACTCCCCCCAAACACCTCCCCAGAGACAGCAGAATAATTTTTGTCCAAACACAAACCACACGTTCGGTTTCAGAAGGAGCCAGCAGCACCCAGCATGGAAAATTTCACCCCAAATAATTAAAATTTGGCAAAGGGAGAAGCAACTGAAAACAGGTCTGACACAGGAATGTGCCATAAAAACAACTGCAGGCCTGCTACCTGCGCTGTCTGGGGTTATTAACTTCAGAGCCACAGAAAATGCAGGAAGTGCTTTTTTTTTTTTTCCTTTTTTCTTTTCTTTAAACAAAGGGCAAGACACTGGCAGTTTCCTATTTAATTTTTATTAACTAGGAGGGGGAAAACAGCAGAGCAGCTCCACATCACACCAAAACATCTGCAGAGCACAAGGACCCATAAATGTGCCCGTGCCCCTTTTTAATTTGGGTTTTTGCTTCCTCCTGCCAGCACGGCAGATGCTGAGGAACCCCAAGGCCTGGATTTTGGGGGCACCGCAGTGCCCCGAGTCAGCCCCGTGTTGTCCCCGTCACTCTCCAGGCTCAGCACCATCCCCTGAAGGGGATAAAGAGAAGGAAGCAATGCAGAGCCCACGGGCGAGCCGAGCAGAGCTGCGCTCCACAGAGCCACGGAATCACTGAGGTTGGGAAAGCCCTCTGAGATCATCGAGTCCAACCTTCCCCCAGCACTGCCAAGGCCACCACTGACCCCTGTCCCCAAGTGCCACATCCACACGGGAACATTTCCAGGGATGGTGATTCCACCCCTGCCCTGGGCAGCTGTGCCAATGCCTGACCACCCTTTTCATGAAGAAATTTGTCCTAATATCCAACCCACACCTTCCCTGGCACAACTTGAGGCCGTTTCCTCTGGTTCCCAGAGCCAGGGCACCCCCTGCATGAAGGACAAAGATCTCCAGTGCTTTAGGCTGTTGTGGCTCATCCCCTCCTCATCCTCTGCCTATCCACCAGGGCAGCCTCCAAAAGGGATGAATTCTCCACTCGGAATGAGTCACTTCCTGGGCCGGAGGAATGCGCTGCCAATTTCCTCAGCTGCAGCTTCCCCTCAAGAAACAACCAAAATAATAATAATAAAAATATTTTCAAGGAGGAAATGGGAGCTCACCACGACGCCCCCGGCCTGGGCGGGTGCTGAGCCCCAGGAAACGGCACAATCCTGCCCCGAAGGACCCAGGTGTCCCTGTCACCCATTCCCAGCTCCCACACTCCAGGCAGTCCCAGACAGGTTTAAGGGCTGTGAGCAGTTGCCTCTGAGTCAAGGCAATATTCATATGAGTAATTTTATGAACTTGCTGAAAGTACTGGCAGAATTTGTGCTTTGAATTTCAATTTTTCTCCCCTGGCAGCCCAGGGAGATTCAAGCAGCACGTGCCAGAGAAGTAACCGAAGAACAGGAACATTAAATAAATTTTAACCTGAAACTACAAATGTTCAAACCCGTATTAAAAAGCTTCAACCTCGTGTATTTTTGTTTTTCCCTGAAACAGTCATGAAATTAAAATTATGAATAAATCAATGCAGCAAATTGGTCTGGATTTAAAGAGCTACTCCTTGATTATAAGCAACTGAAAAGTAATCAAAATATTTTTTCCATCTCCTGTTGCTCAGTGCTCTCCTTACTCTGTTCTTTATGAGAAAAATAATCAAATTGAGGGTGAAGAGGAGAAAAGGCATTACTGATTACTCTGAACTCTCATATTATAAAAGCTGGAAAATAAGAGTGACCGGGCAAAACAACAGAATTATGTGCATGGAGCAGTTGTTTACAGATGGTATGAGTTTCCCAGCAAAAGAAACAGCTGGAAATATTTTTAAAGAATAAATGTATATGGAATGAAACCTTGGGGGGGAGGAAGGTACTGTTACTTTTTACTTGGGGGGAGAAAAAAGGGGCAAAGGAGCCCTGCGATAGCATTTCAGAAATCCACCCGTGTTTCCAGGCTTCCAATTTTGCAGGAAACTCTCAGGAAATCAATTTTTTAAAAAATCCTATTACAGGCACTTTTCCAAGTTGATAAAACAAACATCTCTAACAAGCTACGAGTGCACATGGGGAAAAAAAAAATTAAAATAGGAGTTATTTATCCAGGGAATCCCAGTGGCGTTCAACACGTTCTGTTTGGGAGTTCGGCACCTCCTGCCTCTGCCTGGAACATCTGACGGGGCTGTGACGGCCCCACTGCACGCAGGGACTGCCAGGAACCTTCCCCCTGAGCAGCTCCAGCCTCTCCCAGCTCCAGGTTGATGGGATGGGTGGGAAAGACCTGGAGGTTGGGTTTTGGGGGAGCCACATCCCGAGCGGAGCGGGCTGGGAGCACAGGCCCAGGCTCTGGTGTCCTGGGCTCATCCAAGCAACCTGGGCAAGGCAGGGATTCTCCTCTTTCATTCCACCTGCTGAGACCCCACCTGGAGCACTGTGTGCAGCTCTGGGGTCCCAGCACAGGGAAGTCCTGGAGCTGCTGCAGCCAGTCCAGGGGAGGGCACGGAGCTGCTCCAAGAGCTGGAGCCTCTGCTCTGGAGCCAGGCTGGGAGAGCTGGGCGTGCTCACCTGGAGAAGAGACAATGCCAGACGGATCTTAAGAGACCTTTCCAGGGCCTAAAGGGGCTCCAGGAGAGCTGCAGAGGGACTGGGGACAAGGCATGGAGGGACAGGACACAGGGAATGGCTTCCCACTGCCAGAGGGCAGGGCTGGATGGGAGATTGGGCAGGAATTGTTCCCTGGGAGGGTGGGCAGGCCCTGGCACAGGGTGCCCAGAGCAGCTGGGGCTGCCCCTGGATCCCTGGCAGTGCCCAAGGCCAGGCTGGACATTGGGGCTTGGAGCAGCCTGGGACAGGGGGAGGTGGCCCTGCAGGAGGTTGGAAGATGCTGATGCTGAAGCACTTCTTGGAAGCAGCTTGGATAAGGCAGAACCTTTGCCTTTCAAAGCTGCAGAGGCTGTGGAGTGTCCCCCAGGGAGCTGCTCCAGCTCACAGCTGAGCATTTGGGTGTCACTGGGAGTCATGGGATCCCTGGGCAGAATTGTACATTTTGGGGTTGGTTTTATCTCATTTTTGAGAAATTTTAAAGAATGCTTTGGGTCCCTCCATAACAAAGAGCACTGCAGAGATGTGACGTGCTGCAAGTGTTCAGCTTCAATCTGAGATCAGCAATAAAAATTTAAACACTTGAAAAATAGAACTCAAGGCAGAAAATTAGATCTAGAACAGGGGGAAAAAATGCATAATTTGATAAATATTGTTGTGAGATGGGGTAAGAACAGCACCATGAGGAGGTCTGGCCTCAGCCAAGGATCCCCTCCAAGGCTGGCACAAAAGATCTCCTCCCAGCGCTCGTGGGAAAGGCTTTGTATTTGCAAAATATAAATTTCATCCTTGTAAAATATAAATTTTATTCTTATTAAAAAAAATCCCATGTAGCATTTATAGACAGGCCGTGAGGTTGAAACTAAAACATTCTCCATTGGGAGGGTAATTGTGGGACTTCACCTTCTCTCCCAGTTTTGTATGACTGGCTTGTTTAAATAGCATGAAACGGTGGTAATTTTACTTTGGAAAGGAAAAAAAAAAAAAAGTCAAACCACAACGGTCTAAAAGTAAGAAAGGGGGAAGGCACACAAAGCTGGGTAATTTCTTCAAACTTAAAAAAGAGCAGTAATTACAGGGGGAAATTCAGAAGGAGTTTAGTCTGCCTGGCTCCCTCAAAAACCAAAAAAATAAGAAAAAAGCAAGGAAAAAATAGTAAAATGAGAAAAAAAAGAGGGAAGGGGAGGAAATGAAGTTGGAGAAAAAGCAGGCTGAAAGGAGAATTCTTAGAAATTCTGCTTGCAAAATAACTCCCATCAGCCAACCACAAGTCCTATAAATATCACCAGATCGACTTCAGCAGATCTAAATCAACAAATAAACAAACAAACCTCCAAGATTTAAAAAAAGTAAAAAAAAAAAAAAAAAAAAAAGAAAACTAAAAAGAAAAGACCAAAAACCCCAGAAAGGCCAAGCTGGCATCCCCAAGGGGGGTGGCTTTGCTGGCTTCCCAAGAACGATGGTGGTTTGGAAAGTCAGAGAGAAAACAGCGTTTCCTGGCCCATTGGAGCTGTGAAAGCTGCAGCATCACCTCCCCCTGCCCAGACAACCCAAGCACTGCCCAGGGCAGAGGGAGGGGACCCTCAGCCCTCCCCCAGAGCCCTCAGCCGGGCACGGCGCTGGAAAGAAGAGCAGGACATCACCAGGGACCATCGGCCTGCACTTTCTCACTCCCAAATCTCCATCTTTGAGCAACTGTTTGAGCGAAAGGAATGGTTTTTCAAGCAGTTTGTGGGGGACAAACATCACCAGGACCAACCAGGGTGACCTTCAACTCCCCATCGTTCCTGGAGCTGAAACAAATGAGGGCCCAGAGCTGCAGGGAAATTCTTTCCAGCCCAAAGTGGAGCTACAGCAAGACCATGGCATGGATTGGTGCCATTTCTGCTGCACCACTCACTCAGCAGAGTGTGACACTCATTTTCAAAAACTGGAAGTGACACAGTCCCTGACATTGAAAATTTTCTGATTCATACAGGCAAAATGCATCTGATTTATTTTTTAAAGCAAGAACTGTAAGATGTGCTCAAAATCTAAACAAAGCACTTATAAGCCTCAGATTCTGTTTGACTTGAGCCTGTGCAACCCAAAAAGATATTCCTTATTTCCTGGGCAACAACAAAAATTCAAATCAATCTATTTTTCTTCTGGCTCAGCCTGAAAAGGAATTTTTCAATTTTTCAGAGCTTCAAGAAAACCAAGAATATCAATTATTTGCACAGCCCTGCAGAGTGGACGGATTTGTCTTGGAAAACCTCCAATGTGACACAAAAAAGGTACAAATGTTCTTACAGGATCCTTTTTGGGTTGAATTTTGCAGGCAGCACCATGCGCCCTCTGCCCATCTGAGGGGCCAGCAGCTGCTGCAAACCCTGAGGAAGAAAAGCCAGAAAGTGCAGTTGGCTACCCAAAATTCTGGTGCAGCCCAGGGTCATGTGGAAGGATGAGAGAGGAGTCCCCAAGCCCACTATTTACACCCAATTCCCAAGTGGAATCTGGGGTTAGGCAGCACAGGCTGCTGCTGCCAGAGCTGGACAGGGCTGGTTGGGTTTCCAAGTTGAGAAAGGAGCATTGAACCCACGGATTTGTGATCCTTTGGATGAACAAACACCAGACCAAGGGCTGTTTCCTCCTCCAGATGCACCCAGAGAGCCTCTGGACACCAGCCTGCTCCAGGGCCCTGGGGGCACCAACTGCAGGTGATGCTGGGCTGGCAAAAGATAAATCTGTACCACATTCCACAGAATGTGGAATCTTCCATCAGAAAAAAACTGATGCTCACCTGCACTTCTTACAGACCTTTGCACCTTGGGTGCTTTATTTTCCCCAGGACAAGGGGAGATTGTTTTAAACTAAAAGAGTGGTGATTCAGATTAGATATAAGGGAGATGTTTTTTACAATGAGGGTGATAAAACACTGGCACAGGGTGCCCAGAGAAGCTGTGGCTGCCCCTGGATCCCTGGCAGTGCCCAAGGCCAGGTTGGACAGGACTGGGAGCAGCCTGGGATAGTGGAAGGTGTCCCTGCTCACTTTAGGGGGGTTGGAACGAGATGGGCTTTAAAGGTCCCTTCCCAAACTATTCCATTTTATTCTATTCTCTTCTATTCTATTCTATTCTATTCTACTCTATTCTATTCCATTCCATTCCATTCCACAAAGGACAGCAGAGTCCAGTTCTCTGGGTCTGTGCTGCACCCTCAGCCTCTCACCAGTTCACCTCAGAACACCAGGCTCCAGCCAAGCACTTGGCTTCCCCAGCAAGATGCCAAAGCAGCTCCTTGGCTCCAGGCTCTGAGGGGCTTCACAAAACTTTGTCCCTCGCAGACAGATTTTTGTGGATGCTGTGTGCTCTGCACAAAACCACAGCAGTTCTCCAGCCCCACAGCAGTTCTCCATCCCCACAGTTCTCCATCCCCACAGTAGTTCTCCATCCCCACAGCAGTTCTCCAGCCCCACAGTTTTCCATCCCCACAGTAGTTATCCATCCCCACAGTAGTTATCCATCCCCACAG
>NW_024582065.1:864844-865012 GCF_017639235.1 Corvus kubaryi
TCCCCACAGTAGTTATCCATCCCCACAGTAGTTATCCATCCCCACAGCAGTTCTCCATCCCCACAGTAGTTCTCCATCCCCACAGTAGTTCTCCAGCCCCACAGTTTTCCATCCCCACAGTAGTTCTCCATCCCCACAGTTTTCCATCCCCACAGCAGTTCTCCATCC
>NW_024582065.1:865022-869804 GCF_017639235.1 Corvus kubaryi
AGTTCTCCATCCCCACAGTTTTCCATCCCCACAGCAGTTCTCCATCCCCACAGTTTTCCAGCCCCACAGCAGTTCTCCATCCCCACAGTTTTCCAGCCCCAGAGCCATTTTCCTGCTCGCTGCCACGAGGGCACAGCCACCTCACTGCAGTAATTCCCCATCCATGCTCCTTCCCAGCGCTCACTGTTCCGCTCGCACGCGCGGGAGCAGCAGCGCGCAGCCCCGCGATTGGTCTCTGGTGAGTAATTGCAGAGGTAATAAAAGAGAGAAAAGCCTATCGGGCCGCAGCCACGCAGCCACTGCGCTGCAATATGAAGTGGACACACTCGGGAGTCTCCTGGGATGCCCCGAAATTTGTAGGGTTCAGAAAAAGGCCATTCAGAAGGTAAAACCCCACAGCGCCCGTGAGGCTCTTAAATGTGACCTCCAGGCTTCCCCACAGCCTCTAATGGGCCAACTCTGCGCTCTGCACAAATTATCACGAGTATCAAAAATATCTTTACAACAGAGCTTTTATTTCCATATATTTGAAGCTCCTTTCCCCTTTTGTTTCTTCTCTAAACCGGTTAAAATGAGCATTAAGGGATATAATTATGTTGTTAGCTTAATTGCCTACTTAAAGCAGAATCTACAGGGGTTTAATGCAAGATTTGAAAAGGGGGGGAAAAAGGAAATTGGGATATTAATGGATATAGTTTTTAAAATGAACCTCTTCTGGGGAAAAGTGAGTTTGGGGCATGGGATGGAGCATGAGGGGGGAGGAGGTGGAGCCAGCCCCCATCGGTTTCTGTCATAAGGTTTTGTCAAAATGCAAATTGTTGGCCCATTCCTTCTCCAGCAGTCTAATTTTGGAGAATTTGACCTAATTAATCATTAACCACCACACAAAAAAAAAGTACCCCTCCTTCAGTTTGAAACCTTCATGCTATTCCTGGAGTGACACACTTAAGGCCAGGATAGGGGCTGGCATCTGGAACATGCCTGACACTGAAGGACCAGTCCAGCTGGGAGAACTCCTGCTCCCAAATCACCCAGCAGCCAACCAACCATTCCCCAGGCAGAGGAGCACAGGAGGGCAGAAAACATTTGGTGCCCAACCCTTATCCTGGGAGCTGCTGCCTGGAAAAGCCACTGGTGTCCGTATGCTGAGGCCCAGGGATTCTCATCCTCCCTGCGAGCCAGCCCCGTGCCGCAGCTCCTGGATTCTGGATTGTTCAGAAACAACGACTTTTATGCCAGAAAACAAGCACAGGGCAAAGCCTGCAGAGCAGACAGGGCAGAGCAGGGCACTTGCAGAGGCTGGAGTGCCAGCCCCATGCTGTCAGTGTTCCCACCACCTCCCTGCTGTTCCCAACGGCACCGCGTGGCTCTGGATGTGGAGAGACTGAAGGCATCAGCCAAAGTCTGTTCAGTGCCCTAAATGCCTCCAATTCCCACAACTTCTCCCATTTTCCCAGAGAGTCCCCATGGCCGGTGCTGTCTCTGATATCCCAGCAAGTGAGGTGCCGCTCCTTGAGCACCTTTGCTCTCCTCTACCTGAACCCCAGAGATTTAACCTCAGCAGCACCAGGGCTTGTCAGACCTCGAATTAACTCAATGCCACCTTCCCTTCCCTGGTTCTGCTGCTGTGTAGCAGGTACAGCTCCAACCAGAGCTACATCCCACCCTCGGAACCTCCAGTGTCACTCACAAACTTGGCTTCTGCAGGTTTTTGATGACCTTCCCCTTGCCCAGTGCTCACCACGGAGCTGGGGTGTGCCGTGACATAAAATTTGGGGGAAACCCCCACTCTCACCCCTTTACAAGGTTTCCTGTATGAGCCAGCAAGGGAAAACACAAAAACCCAATAAATACAGGTGGGAAACACTGTTCTGCTCCTGCAGAAATGGAGCAAAGCTTCATCCACAGCGTTTGCCCAGAGACACCCACGGAGCAAAACCCAGCACCACCAGGGTCCTGTTTCTCTGGGAGGAGAAACGAAATGCTCATCACAAAAGAGATGCTTCCCCCTCAAAACCAGAGCCCTCCCAGGGTCCTCTCCTTTACCTGCCTCCTAAAAGCTGATTTAAATAAAATTTTGAAATCTCCAAGAAAACTTTTTCTGTATTTATTATATTATACAAATATTAATCCAGTGTGCTATTTCAAATATATTATATATAACACAGATAATAGAAATATTGATATTAAATACATATATTTGAAATCTTTAAGAGAACAAGGTCCTAGGATAAGCAGCTGCTTCCCTCCAGCCCTTTGCCAACCCTGCACAGAGACCATTGCTGGGATTTTGGAGGCTGCTGGTGTTTGATGTGTCCACACAAGGGAACATCTCACAATCCCAGATAAATTATTGGTGTACTTGAAAAAAATCAGAGAACAAATGTATTTCAGGGTCTCCTTGGAAACATAGAGGAAATGTGCATTGTTACAAAGTTGGATGTTATTAGCAGGAATATGTATAGCACAAATTAAGGACTTCAGAGGAGAAGCCACCTTGGATCGTTTGATTAATACAGTAAGTACTTCCTATACCAGCATAAGTGGATTTCAAACAACTTGAACTCAACATAATTAGATAGATTAATAAAGCACCAGAATTAAGGCATTAGGTTGAAAGGAAAAACGTGAAAGAATCTGGAAATTAGCAGATAAAGTGAGAGAAAGTAAACAAGGGGAAGTGTCAACCGAGAGCTCATAAATCCCAGGGAGTCTGAGGGACCATGGTCAGCACCACCAGATAATTCCAGGATTAAAAGCCCTTCCTGGAAACAGAACCTTATGCACGGCTCACATTAAAACCACACTGAAAAAATAACACTGCTGCAAAATCAGAAGGTCAGAAACTGCCCAAAAATTTGGGTGGAATGTACCCTGTGTGACATGCCACCAACCTGAGGTGCCACCAGCCTGCCCCTGCTCTGACACACCCCTGAGGTGGTGAACACTCATCACTCCTTCCAGAGGACCCTCAACACTTCCAGCATTCCATCTGATTTAGATAAAAATTAAAATAAGGGGGAAAAGAAATAAAATTTCCAGCAGCCAGACTGACTTGACTGGGCTCCGTCAGGCCCTCAGACTTTTTCCACTTAGAATCAGAATTTTTAGAATATTTTCTAGAAATTATTATTATTTTCTGTTTGTTTCTGGTTGGGTTTTTTCCCCTCCCATATTTGTACTTCCCTTCCTCCCTGGGTTTGGGCAGGGATGCTCTGCTCAGCCCCTCAGCCAACACCTCCTGAGGCTCAGCTGAGCATTCACACCTCAGGTCCTTCCCGAGGTGAATAACTCAGCTGGATCAGGGCATTTTTCCTCAGTGCCACATCCCTGAAATATAAAAAGTTCTCCCAGTTTCCCGTTTGACACCCAGCTGGGGTTTTCCTCCTTCCCTGAAGCAAAGGGCTCGGTGATGGTGCCAGCCCCAAACCCATGGGACATTTAAGCACATTTAGGAGGGAAGGACTTAAACTCACAACAGTTCCTAAAGATCAGGAAAATCTTTAGATTAGGAGGTAGAAAATCCCCTCTAAGGGCTCAGAAAAGCCGGGTTCCTCCCCATCCCCATCAATTTTTGGGCTCACCATGGGCAAACCCTCCTTCCCTTCATCAGCCAGGGCAGTGGGAGTTTTTGCTGTGGCTTCTCCAAACAAATTTCCCCCTTAGGCAGACACCTGGCTTGGAAAATTTCAGTCCAAACACTTAAAAAAGTTTTGGCAGAGTTAGAAAGAGTCGGAGGCAGGGGCTGGTTGGAGTTGGGCAATCCTCACCGGTGGTGCCACTGCCAGCTCCGCCCCACAGAGGCACAGGCCAAAATGAAAATAAATTTAAAAAACAGTAAAAAAAAATAGGAAAAAAAAATCTGAATGAGTCATTGTTCGTCAGAGGAGAGGAGGAATCAGGATTTTTTGTGTTTGTTTGGGAGGGGGTGGTGCAATGGAGATACTGAAGGAAGAAAGGCTGTTCTGTTTTGCTTTGTTTTACAGGAATATCACAGGAAAACTCTTGTTGGGAGATTAGGTCACGCTATTAATGACGAGCAAAATGGCTGTGAGCTCCTGCCCTGCTCCGGGGCGGGAACGAACCGCGAGGTGAATTATACACAAAAATACAGCGGGGCCTCCCACCACAGGCAGCCCGGGGCCCTCTGCAGCCTCCCCGAGCAGGAACCCAGAGCTGGGGCAGGAACCCAGAGCTGGGGCAGGAACCCAGAGCCGGGGCAGGAACCCAGAGCTGGAACAGGAACCCAGAGCTGGAACAGGAACCCAGAGCTGGAACAGGAATCCAGAGCTGGAACAGGAATCCAGAGCTGGGGCAGGAACCCAGAGCTGGAACAGGAACCCAGAGCTGGGGAAGGAACCCAGAGCTGGAGCAGGAACCCAGAGCTGGGGCAGGAACCCAGAGCTGGGGCAGGAACCCAGAGTTGGAACGGGAACCCAGAGTTGGAACGGGAACCCAGAGCTGGAACAGGAACCCAGAGTTGGGGCAGGAACCCAGAGCTGGGGAAGGAACCCAGAGCTGGAGCAGGAACCCAGAGCTGGAACGGGAACCCAGAGCTGGAACGGGAACCCAGAGCTGGAACGGGAACCCAGAGCTGGAACGGGAACCCAGAGTTGGGGCAGGAACCCAGAGCTGGGGAAGGAACCCAGAGCTGGGGAAGGAACCCAGAGCTGGGGCAGGAGCCCAGAGCTGGAGCAGGAACCCAGAGCTGGAGCAGGAACCCAGAGCTGGAACAGGAACCCAGAGCTGGAATGGGAACCCAGAGCTGGAATGGGAACCCAG
>NW_024582065.1:869814-907665 GCF_017639235.1 Corvus kubaryi
AACCCAGAGCTGGAATGGGAACCCAGAGCTGGAATGGGAACCCAGAGTTGGGGCAGGAACGCAGAGCTGGGATGGGAACGCAGAGCTGGGGCAGGAACCCAGAGCTGGAAAATCCCTGAGCACTGGAGCAGGAACCCAGAGCTGGGGCAGCATCCCTGAGCACTGGAGCAGCACCCAGCCCCCAGAGTGGGCACCCAGTGCCAGAGCAGCTCCCAGCACGGGGCCAGACCCCTGCACCCATCTCCAGCCCGGCACACACAGCCAGAGCCAAACTGAGGCTGCACAGGTGAGTGGTTAACCCCAGCTGAGGTGCTGAGGATGGCACAAACCAACTCCAAATGGGCCTTTACGCTGCTGTTCATAGAAATTTTTATCCTTTTTTGATGAAATGAAGAAGAAACAACATCAATGAATCATGGCCATATCCCATGCCTGGTGGCCTTGTGGAGTCACAGCAACTCCCACTCATTTGCTTTTCAAACTGAGCCAGGAAATAAATATAAAGCATCACTAAGCCATGTCCTCCTCAGCACTGGATAGAAAGCAAAGGCTTTGGGGCAATGAGGAAGTTGGGAAGAATTTTAACAAGCAGCCCCAGTCAAACCCACGCCCCAGCAGGCTCCACTCCCAGGCAGCCACCACGCAGGTGCTGCCCAAATCCCATCCCAGGGCCAGCACATTTGAATTTTGGGAAAGCTTTTAATACCTCAAGCTCATAAAGACTTGCACTCAAAAAAAAAAAAAAAAAAAAAAAGTTAAAGAAAACACTTAGGAACCCTTTTAGGGCTTTTTTGGGTAGCTCCTATTAAAGTTTTAGCAAATACACTAAAATAAGTGACCAGGAGCTTCAGCCCCGGGGAATATCCATGTATTGAGCCACCCACATGCAGGGTCCCTGCCTGACACCCGAGACAGAAGTGCAGGGCTGCTTGAGGGAGAAATCCTGCTCTGCCTGATGGGGGAGAAGAGGGCCCTGGCCCTGCCCGTGTCCCCGTCCCTGCCCGTGTCCCCATCCTGGTCCAGGCCAGCTTTGGGGACCCCTGAGCATGCCAAAAGTGGATCTTTTTCCAACAGCCCTTGCCAGCACCACAGGAATGCCAGTGTCACGAATCGTGTCCTTCCTTACAACGAGAGAATTAAACACAAAACATTATCAGTGAGTTTCTTGACCTACACAAGGAGAACTCCCCATGGCAGACAATGCTGTAAAAAAGGCTGTGGAGCCAGCACCACTCACCATTATATTATGTCAAATTTCCTCTTGCATTGGCACCAATAACCTGAATTTTAAGGTGACCTTCCAGCAATTTTCAAAACATTTTGAATCAAAATGGTACCAAAACAGCATCCAAATTTTTTTCCTTTTTTTTTTTTTCCCCAAGAAACATTTCCGTGGCGCATCGTGGGCTTGATTTTGTTTTGGGTTTTTTTGTTTTCAAGGGGAACTAATCCATGGAGCCTCCCTCCCAAGGCAGCAATAGTTAAGCCCGTGCTAATAGAAGTGCAAATCAAGACTGGGCCAAGTAATTGCTTTCCAGGCGGGTGAACGAGCCGCCGATGGAGCAGCCCATCTGCTGAGAAAACGAGTGCAACAACTGCTCCGATTTTTTTTTTTTCCAAGCAAAGGTGCAGCAACAAACCCACAAAATAGGTTTTGCTTCCAGCAGCCAGCACCTCCGAGCCATTTTTATAATCCTTGTTTTTCTTAGATTATCCCAGTGTGGTTTTTCCCCCGTTTCCTTTTTGAGCACTATTTAAAGAGCACTAAAGTCTGCAATCATTAAACCACGCGACATGGAGCCGGCTGGGCAGCCAGGAACGGCCAGGAGCAGCAGCCAGGCATTGCTGGAATAACTGGGATGTTGGCAAATGATAAAAACAAAAGGGCCTTTGCGGGTGTCACCTGAAGGCACTGCTGGGTGGGTGCCCCAGGGCTTGGGGCCAGCCCAGCAACGTGAAATGTCCTGCATGGGAAGGTGGCTGAGCTGCTCTGGGTCCCCACCTCAGGTCCCTGCACCCTCCAAGAGCATCAAGAGGACATAGATATATAAGAAATAAATAATTATAAGCATCTTTTAGCAACAACCAATTTATTTAATAAATAAAAAAAACATCTGCTTGAAGGCCTGGGCATCTGAGCTGGGGTTTCTCTCCCTTGCGAGAAGCACATGTGCAAGGAGCAAAGCCTGGCTTTAAATGACATCACAGAATCACCAGGTTGGAAGAGACCTTCAAGGTCACCCAGTCCAACCCATGCCTTAACACCACCTCAACTGAACCATGGCACTGAGTGCCACATCCAATCTCTTTTTAAACACATCCAAGGACGGTGGCTCCACCACCTCCCCGGGCAGATGACTGCAGAACTTTATCACTCTTTCAGTAAAAAACTTTTTCCTAACATCCAACCTAAATCCAACCTAAATTTCCCTTGGTGAAATCCTACCAGTTAAAGCATCCAGGCCTTCCCCTCCATCCACCTGCTGCTTGTCACCCCAGCTGCCACCACTGGAGGCTCAGCTCTCCAATTTCTCCAATTCCTGTCAGGTTCAGACTCTGAGAGTCTGCACTGAGGACCAGGGCCCACTCTGCTGGATTTGGGAGGAAGGTGGGTCAGACCCAAGGCGCTGGTTCTGCCCAAGTGCTGCTCCCTGTGCTGGGATGAGCCCCAGGACATGGTCCCTCAGCCAGGTTCTGCTCCGTGCTCAGTCAGGCATTTACTGAGCCCAGCCAGGAGCAGTCCCAGGCAATCATTAACCAGCACCCACCTGCCTTGCCAAAATCAGGTGAAAGAACAGCCTTAAGGAACCTGCACTGCTCAGCAGCCCAGAGAGGCTCTGATGGAGTGATAAAGGGCCCATTCCCATGGAAAAACCCAAGCACAAACACTGCCTGCTCCTGAGTGTCAAAGATGTGCTGGAGGCACGAGGTGAGCACTGCCACAGCCGACACCCTACCCTGGTGACTGTCCCTGGGCTCACCCGCAGGGACCAGAGCATTCCCCATCCATGGTTTCCTGGGCACCAGCCCAGCTCACAGAGCACCAAGCTGCATCTCCCCTTTTGTTAGGGATTCACTGATCAATTCATCCTGCCTCTGCATTGGCATTTGCAACCCACAGCTCCAGGACTGGAAGGTCAGAAACCCCTTGTCTTTTACTAAAAAAAACAATCACGGAATCCCAGAGTGCTTTGGTTTGGAAGGGACATTAAAGATCATCCCATTCCACCCCCTGCCATGGGCAGGGACACCTCCCACTGTCCCAGGCTGCTCCAAGCCCCAATGTCCAGCCTGGCCTTGGGCACTGCCAGGGATCCAGGGGCAGCCCCAGCTGCTCTGGGCACCCTGTGCCAGGGCCTGCCCACCCTCCCAGGGAACAATTCCTGCCCAGTATCCCATCCAGCCCTGTCCTCTGGCACTGGGAAGCCATTCCCTGGGTCCTGTCCTTCTGTGTCCTTGTCCCCAGTCCCTCTGCAGCTCTCCTGGAGCCCCTTTAGGCCCTGCAAGGAGCTCTGAGCTCTCCCTGGAGCCTTCTCCAGGTGAACACCCCCAGCTCTCCCAGCCTGGCTCCAGAGCAGAGGCTCCAGCCCTGGACTCAGGTATCTCATTTTCAGAACTTTCCATCATCACTCTGCACGCCTCCGCAGAAATCAGTTTTGAAATGCAGTAGAAAATACAATCACCATGAAATCAGCAATTTTGTTGTCTCGCTTTCAGTGGAACAAAGCCCAAAATGGAGGCTTTGCAATTTCTCAAATACGGAATTTCAGTTCCCAAAAGATTATTCATTTTTGTTATTAAAAATTAAAATGCATCAGAGTTATTTTGTAACAAAAATATTGAACATCCAAACTAAGTCAAAAGTTAAACATGCCACTGCCAAACTTCTGCAAGGCCCAAGAGCTATATTAAGAAAAGAGTTCATAAACCAAACAAAACTCCAAACAACCTACGGGCCATGATAACCAATATTCAACAGCAAGACTTCTTTTGCTATGTGTAAATTTCTAATTATAACCACATACAAAAAAATTCCTTCCAAATCCAGTCAGAATCTTTCCCACCTTGTCCCTAGAGACCAAATTTACCCAATCCCATTTTTAAGAATTGTTTCCATATGTTAATTATTTCCTGTAAAAGATTAACTCCCTTCTCTTTTGCGTTACAGTAAAATCCATGTGAAGGCCTCAAGTTCAGTCTCAGCTGAGCACCAAATTATGGGACTTTTCCGTGTTTCAGGCCCAAAATAGATGCTCAGAAAGCAAAAAAATAAACTTGAGCAAACTCCTACCCAGCCAGGGCTGTCCCCATCAGCCATCGCATGATGGAGCCAATGTCTGTTTAAATGTTCAGCTGGGACAAGGAGGAACATTAAAGTGTTCATTAATGCCCACAAAGAAGAGGATGTGAGAACCTTCCTATAAAAAGCAAATAAAGTCTCTTTAATTCAGTTCCAGTTGCAGGCCCAGGTCACTCAGGCAGTTTCTGGAGGAGCTGTCTCATTCCCCACCTCTTCCCCCTTGTCCTTCAGCCCATGGAAGCTGCTCTCCAAACCCAAGCACTCCCTCCAAGCTGGTGTTGCTCCTCAAACGTGTCCTCCAGCACCCTGCCCAAGAGCGTTCCTCACCCCCCGACTGGGTACTCATGTCTTTAATTTCCTTTTCTTGGTGCTCTTTTATCTCCTTCCTGAGGGGCCAAAGTGACCCGAACCCCTCCTGCCTGCTGAGAGGTGGGGACTGGAGAGGGGGATTGCTGCATTCTGCTCCCAGCTGTGGGGAAGGGCTCGGCTGCCTCCGGCCCCATAAACTCAAAGCGATCCATACGAGTGTTTGCTTTGTCAATATGAAAGTGCAGCATAAAGCCTTCAGGCACCAGTTAAATCTCGACATCGCTGTATTTATAGTTATGAATAGTAAGAGCTTTTCCCCAGCACTACAGCAGCAAGGCATAATTCAACAGAAATTCAATTTTTAAAGGATGATGAATTGTGATACACTGAGGTTTTTATGCTCCTATGACTATTAAGAAGTCCATGATATTCATTTTAGTAAAGTAAAAATTGAATAGGGCAAAGCATTGTTCACGACTCGGGTAAGAGCACCAGTGCCAGCATCTGCACTGATCTCCATCACGGCTGGAGGGGATGGGCCAGCTCAGACCCCTGCTGGGCTCCTTCCTCACTCGTGTTGAGTTCCTTCCAGAGTCTGGGAATCCCTGAGCACCAGCACCTTCCTGAGCACCTCCCACGAGAGGCCCCCACTCCTCTCCTGCGTCACACCGCACCACACTGATGTTGCAACTCTCCTTTTCCTGAATTCTTTTGCATTTCTCCCTCTGATTCATCCAAAAGACGCTCAAAGCCTGGTTTTAAAGCCTTCTCCAAGCTCCTCATCACCTATCCCATCTCCCTGGCAATGTCCCAAGGAGCCCGATAGTAACTCCCACACAGACTGTGCTGCTGGACAGGGATCTGAGCTCTGACCTGCTGCTCCTGGAGAGCCACACCCAGGTTTTGCCCAGTGAGGATTTTGTGTTTGCTCCCTCTGGGTGCCTGAAGTGCCTCTCCTCAATCCAAGCACTGCTTTTGCTCTGCAGCCCCACACATTCCCCTTTGGTTCTGTCTCTCCAGCCCAGGAGTAAATGATCTTCTCCTTTAAAGCATCACCAGAATCCACTCCTGAGACTTGAGGACACCTGGCAGCAGCAGAGGCGATGCCCTGACTGTGGCAGTGCCGTCCTCAGCTGAAAGGCAGAGAGAGGCAGAGAAATTCTGAAGTGAGCAATTAGAGCCCATCCCGTGCGTGAGGATGCTTCTGCTTAATTTGATCAGCTGGGGCCTGGCTTCTCCCCTAAACTACAGGGGTTTCTCTCTAATAAGAACCTTATACCCGAGCTCTATTAACCACAGAGGCTTTCAGCATCCAAATAAAGATGTTGTAAATTTCTGATGCTCTTACCATCACTGATCTCTAGCAGCAGGCTCCAGATCTACAGCACTGTGTGATTTTAAAGGGGCTGATTCACCACCAAGTTTCATTTTACCCATAAAGGCAACAAAGGATTTCAGCCCAGTGCATGGAAAACAAATGCTTATTCACAGACCCTCACACACACTGGCTCCCATGCCCACGGCAGATACAACCACCCACCTCACACAGAGAAACGTGGGGAAAGGTTTCAAATGAATTTTTCTGCAGGTGTGAACACCTATGCAAACCTGGAGGAAAATGGTGCAGCAAGAAATTCAGCCTGGATGTCTTTATATGGGAAAGAAGAAAGAAAACCAGCTTTGTTAAACAGACTTTGAGTTACTTCCTGATAAGATTTATGGGTTTGGTTGAGAAAGATAACTGCTTTAGCATAAGAGACTTAAGATTTTTGCATGGCTTACTATTGCACAAGATGATGAGTCAAAAAAATAAATTAGAAAAAAAAACCCCAAACAGCCCTAAAACAGAAATCAATGTAAACACATACTAAGTGGATTAAAAAACAGCTATCTGATAAATTTTGAAAACCAACTGTAATGAGAGAATCCTCATTTCTTCCAAGAGAAAGCAGCCCTTGAAAGGATTCAATATCTGTCCCTGATTTACAAGCAGCCAGAGAATCATTCCCAGTCATGTTTGCAGAGAACATAAAATTAAAAATTAGTTGCACATAATTAAAGAGGACAGGTCACTAATACAATGCCATCTGGATCGATGGGTGTGCTGGATTCATTTAAACAAGATGCATTTTTAAGCAGCCAAACTGTGCAAGTAGGAAATAACCAAAGCCCAAACCAAGGAGCAGCAGCAGGACATTAACCTGGAAAAAGGGCTGGAAGACACCTGTTTGGAGACCAAAGGGAGCCCTGCTGCCCCTGAGAGGCCATGGAGGAGGCCAGGGGTGTTCTCTGAGGATGACGAGGCTGTTCACTGTGCTGACACCACCAGTGACATCTTCATTTTGTGCTGTTTCCATTTTATGTGCAACAAACTCAACCAAGATGGGAAAGGAAGAGGCTCCTCATGTCAGCATCACAGCAGGCATGTGAAATGTGTCCATCCCTCCTCGCAGGCTGCAGCAGGGCCTGGGTGATGAGGAGACTTTCCAGCCCAGCCAGGAGCGTTGTCTGGACTCCCTGGTGCTGCTCAGACTCTGAAGGCAGCCCCGTGTTCCTCTGTCCTGCCTGGCCTGGATGACTGCAGTCTAAGAGCCTGCTTATCTTTGCTGAATTAGTCAGATGGGCTCCTGTCAGAAACAAAGCTCATTCTCCAGCTGATCAAATCTAACACAAATCTGCATAGCTGGGACCCAGAGATCTGACTTACAGCTGCAAAACCCAAGGAAAGAAACAAGGAGTGAGGTAGCAATTATTTTCTTCCCACTTTGTGTCGTATAAACCCCTTTTCCTCCTTGGCTGCCCAATTTATTTTTGATGACTGCCCTCGATGGCAGCTCCAGAAATCAAACACTTAACCTCTGCAAGTTGCTTCCCTTAATGAATACACAGCAGTTTGCTATTCATTACAGCCAGAAGGAAAAGCCAAATCTGTTTGTGCTGCATTAGCCAGCACGGCTGTTAAACCCAGCATGGACAGTAGCCATGGCGACCTCCTCGGCAAGGAACACTGGACTTTTCCAAAGGCTATTGTCAGTGCTAAAAACATAAAATAGAAGCAACTTTTTATTATTATTGTTAGTATTATTTATTGCTAGTTTGGAAGAGAATTCACCATCTGTGAAAGATGGCAGCCTGGCAGCACTAAAGGAGGAGTTTACCCACAGACTGAGGGTAAAATACTCGAGGTGTTGTGAGTTTATTGTGGGGTACCTGAGCTCTGACCTGGAAATATCCACCTTTATAATGACACAGCAATTGATCTCCTGGCACACCAGAACCCCTGGCACTCTACTAAGGCCACTGGCTGATGCTCCACTGCTTATCTCAGCACACAGAAACCCGCTCAGGTCCACCAGGACAAAGCCATCCTGAAGCTGACATGGTGATGTTTTTCTGTCTCTAAAGAGGACAAGACAAAGGATGAGAGCTTCTATGGCAGGGGGGCTCCAGAGGCTCAAGTAAACCTCCCTCCGTCGCTGTAACCACTCAAAGCTCTGAGAAACACCAACCAAAATGTCTAAAACATCCTGCTGTCTCCCAAACACCAGCTAGTGCTGACAATTGCGGTGAGAGCTGATGAAGTAACTTCTCTTCATTTCTTGAGCTGGAAAATCTAAGACAGATCATATAACCTGCCCAGAGCCACAGAAGAAGATTTTGTGAGAATCAGACACTTACCTCTTGAATTTCAGTCTTGTGTTTTATTCACAGAATCACTCCTTTGTTTTGGAGAGGATATCTGAGGGCCAAGGGTCATCCCCAGACTCCTCTGGATAGTCAAAACATCAAAAAGCAGATAGACACAACCTGGCCAGTGAAAGGAACAATGTTAAGGGCTCTCCAAACCACTTATTGCCACTGCAATTATGATTAAAGGAAAACAGGGTCACTTGACTGCTTCTCAAAGCTAAGAAGGTTACTCCAGGATGGAGGGATGCAGGTGGTGAGCTCCCACTATCCGGAGAGTGTTTATACACACTGACACACTTGGGACTGCAACAAATAACCAGGGCCTGCTCCTTGGGGTCTGTTGAGGGCTTTGTCCCAGAACACGCTGCAGCGCCCGGCAGAGTTCCCATGGGCAGGGGCACGGTGGGACACTGATCCACTGCGAGCAGAAACGCAAACACAACAACAAACCCTCCCTCAGAAAGCTGCCACAGCTGCCTGCTCCTGCCAAAGGGGATTTGGCAAAAATATATGAACTCCCGAGACCCAAAAGCCTCTTCTGGCCTCTCTCTGCCAACCACCCAGAGCCCTTGTAGAAAAGAAAAGCAGCTGGTCCACTCCTGTCTGAGTGGCCACATGAGGAATGCTGAGCAGGCTCAGACCATGGGTCCGTAGCAGGCTTAGCAAAGTATAAAACCAGGAAAAGCCTAAGTGCAACATCTCCAGGATAATCTCCCATCCTCCACTGAGCCACTGAGGGGCTTCACAGGAGAGAGGTGCAGTCTTTGTGTTTGGCTGCTGTTGGTGGAAATTTCTTTCATGAATTTATCCAGTTCCTGCTTTTTTACTATTTTACAAATATAAATCATAAGACCAGGCTCTCAAAACCAGCCAGGGAGGAAGACACTCGAACCATTCCCAGCAAACCCATTCCAAATGCTGATGTGTCACACACCACACACAAAAACAGAGGAGCTACTGGGAGGCAGCTCGGAGAGAGCACAGAACCAGATTCATAGAGTCACAGAATCATTCAGGTCGGGAAAGACCTCCAAGATCATCAAGTCCAACCTTCAACCAAACCCCACCATTCCCACTAAACCCTATCACGAAGCTCGATCACGAGCAGAGCCAGCAAAACACACTTCTGAGCACACCAGTGCTAATTCCAGCCCAACACCCAAACCCAGGCCCCTGGCTGGGGGATTTCTCAGTTTTGGGGTTTGCCCCTAAGAGGGACGCATATTTTGAGAAACAAACCCAAAACTTTGTTGCGCCCTTGACTGTTCCCAAAGCCTCGGGACGTGTGGGAAGGTGGGCTGAGCAAGGCTTCTGAAGCAGATGTTCAGCTCCCAGACGCTATTCCCAGCTGGCTGGGAGCCACCAGCACAGGCCAAGGCGTGGAGCAGCCTCAGCCCTGGAGGCTGTTAAGTGCTATTAAGAACCACAACTTACAGTAGGCTCCAAAAACCAAAAATTAGGATTTCTTCATTTCTTTTTGAGTCTTAAATTATCAACACAAACTTAACGACATGAAACTTTCTGCCCTTTATTTATTTACTATTATTTCTTAAGGCCCAATTTGATAGCACTGCACTGAGCAAAACATTTGCTTAACAGCTCATGGCCTGATTATCTGCGAGAAGAGCTGAACAGGCCAACAGGAGAGCAGGGTTGAACCCATTATCCAGCATTTGGGCACTTCAGAAACAGTGACAAAGAATTTAACACTGGACATTTATTATTTTAAAGTAGCTGGTGGTGCGATTTGCAAAATCTATTTCAAAATCTATTTCTCCCAGAAATATTTTCATGATTTAATAAAATTAAAAGGAAAACTGGGTATAAGTTTAAGTATTGCTTTCACATTGCAGCCTCCAAAATTTTACTGTGCTGCAGTGTGGAGGAGAACCAGAAAATTAAAAGTAGAAGTGATCTCACCCTGGTTTCATTTGTGAAAGAGACACAAATGAGAGGTTTATGGGAGGGATGTGTTGCATCATTTGGTTTTAGGAACCTCTGTCTCTGCCAGCAAGGTAAGGAAGGAGTCCAGAGCACTTTAGTGTTGGCTTTTCCCCAAATAAATCTGCATCTCTGCTTTTAAAGGGTCAGTAATGGCCAGCCATGACTGCTCCGAGTGCCCGGGAAGGGCCCAAGGTCCGGCAGCTCAGAGGCACCGAGCGCTGCCCGGGCTCGGCCCAGCGGGGCTTGGTGGCCACCGGTGTTGAAATGCAGGGCCCCGGTTCCAGCAGGGCCGAGCCTTTCACAATGCCAGGGAGTTTCATGAAACTTCTTCTCTCCAGAATTTATGTCCACTCATTATCTATTACAAAATGTGTTTCTGCATCTAAAGGGAAGCTCCTTTAGGGATGGAAACAGTAGGAAAAGCTGTGGAGGCCAAGCATGTGTGATTCCTTGTCTGTTTACCAGGGACTCCCAGACTGGTCTGGGTTGGGAGGGACTTTAAAGCTCACCCAGTGCCAGCCCTGCCATGGGCAGGGACACCTCCCACTGTCCCAGGCTGCTCCAAGCCCCAATGTCCAGCCTGGCCTTGGGCACTGCCAGGGATCCAGGGGCAGCCCCAGCTGCTCTGGGCACCCTGTGCCAGGGCCTGCCCACCCTCCCAGGGAACAATTCCTTCCCAATATCCCATCCAGCCCTGCCCTCTGGCAGTTTAAAAATATTCCCCTGTGTTCTGTCACTGTCTGCCCACATGAAAAGTCCCTCTCCCTCCTTTTCATAAGCCCCCTTTAGGCCCTGCAAGGGGCTCTGAGCTCTCCCTGGAGCCTTCTCTTGCGCAGGTGAACACCCCCAGATGTCCCAGCCTGGCTCCAGAGCAGAGGGGCTGCAGCCCTTGGAGCATCTCTGTGGCCTCCTCTGGACCTGCTCCAGCAGCTCCTGGTCTTGTGCTGAGAACCCCAGAGCTGGAGGCAGAATCATTCTATGATTCTGTGAAAAAACCCCATAGCAAGAAGCATTTAAACCCTCATGTGTAGGCACCTGTGCTAATCCACATTGGATAAACACCTTTTCCAAAGCCAGAACTCTCTCCAGCAGCTCCTGAGCAAAATCAGATCCACAATCATGGGCAGTGTCTTGTGAGGAACACAGATTTACTGCTCCTTGTACACCTCAAAGTCCTGTGGACCTTCCTGCACGTCCCAGCATCACCAGACCTGCAGCAGGGACTTGGAGCAGCCAGTGAAGCACAGGGGATGACAAATAATCAATTCTTCCTGGAGCAGGAGGGGAATCATTCATTTCACAGTTGCTTTGTACCTGAAGAGAAGTCTTGGCACCGCATCTTAACTACACCTTGAATGCTCCTACGAGGCACTGAAGGTGCTCTGGGGGATCATGCAGCATTAATATAAATATATTAAGAAAATAAATGAGGAGCTACTCCTGCGAGCTGCAGTAACATCTCATGCAGTCCATTACAGACTGCTAAATTCAGGGAAAATCTTGAATTTTCATCAGAGACAACCAAAAGGTCAGCCTTTCTTATGGGATTTCAGCCATTTGAGTGCCCTTTTGAGCTACAATCTTGAAATTAGGAATAATTCATTCATTACAGACTGCTGATTACAGGAAGGGGGGGGGAAGAAACAGAAATTTGACATTTCTTTCCAGTTCACCAAAAGGTCAGTCTACTGATTTACAAAATTTATATTAATTTTAACTCTGAGTCTGTCACATTGGGCACGAAGCATCCAATTTGGAGAAATTAAGGTCATTTAAGGTCTCCAGTTGCATTTATCATTTAGAATGCAAAAAGTTATCAAATGCAAAGGCAAAGCTGAGGGAGACAACAGCCAAAGTCGCCCAAATTTGGAACAGCTGCCCATTTTAAAACACTAAAATGCATTTCAGTTTAAAAAGAACCCAGCTTTTAAGTCTCTTCTTGCCACGTATTGCCAAGCACCAACTACCATTGCTTCATAAGACAGAAACAAACCAAAACTTGGGGTGGAACCATCTCTCATGGCAAATTCATCTGTCTTCAGGTCACACTGGGCTCGTCTGGGCTCACACTGTCACCAGGCACTAAGGCCACCAGGTCCCCTTGCCACCACCAGGCAGCTCACATCCTGGAAATCCTCCACTGGGAGCTTAAAAACACCGAGAGATGAGGATGAGAAGGAGGAAGAAGAGGAGGAGGAGGAGGCAGCAGCATGGAAGTCATCTCGAGCGGCGGGAGCAGAGGAAGCAATGTTTCAGAAGTGACTCAAAAGTCATGGGGAGGAGGGTGGGAGGTGTCTCCCATGAATTTGGAAAATCTTGCCGAGCTTCAGAGCGGGATCCAGCCCGGGAAGGCCCTGCTGGGGCTCCCCAGCCCTTGGGACAGCCCCGGCCCAAAGCTCAGCCACCCAGCACTGCCACAGCAGAACCAGAAGAAAAGCCGAGGTCAAGAGGCCCCTCCCAAAAATCCCAAACACTGTGAGCCCCTCGCTGAGCTTGAGGAGTGCTGCTGTTTGTGAGTAAGTCACTGGGGCGATTCACAGCACTGCAGAGCCCACCCTGTGCAATGGCAGGGCCCTACGGAAGGCTTGAAGCTGTTTCTGTGCCTCGCAGGAAGTTCTGCTCAGCAGCTCTGCATCCCAAGGCATGGAAAAGCATCCCAGTGTTTGTAAGGAGCAGCAAGGAGACAGGGCAATCCCAATGCCCGTGTGCCTGCCCTGATCACCAGCACAACCCCCTCCCTCATCGGGAGCCGTCCTGGCCAGGGAACGGCTCCCAGGCTGGGGATAAAGCTCCAGCCAAACCCTCAGCTGCTCTAAACCAGCCCCGTTCCCACCAGCCTGCACTGCTGCCCTCCATTCTTTTCTAAATGGAAACTTCACCCTTTTAAAAAAATTTTTTACAAAGACAAACTCAGAACATATTGAAAGGAGGTCTGCTCAGAAAGGAGGGTGCTCCGGCTGTCACAAGCAGGACCTGTGTGCATCAGGCTCTGCTGCTTCACACTGACTTCTCACGCAGCAGCCTGACAGGATCTTCTTCTTCAGGCACAAAAATTTAAGGAAACCATCTTGACATTGTGGTAATTTTGTGCTCCAGCTGTAACCCCTGCCCATCAAACCTTTGTCCACTCTACCCGTGTTTATGCTGTAAGGAGATTTGCAGTTTCCAGCTTCTTAAACACAGAAAGTTGGATTTGACCACTTTCCCTTCGGAAAAAAAGCAGTTCAGTGTTTAGCTCTGTCTTAAAAATTGGCCTTGGTACAAGATTTTAAAATAAATTGCTACTTTCTAAACTATTTGCAAATACTGGTTCTTCTTTGTATTTCATTTCTTCAGGGAAAAAAATCTAAATCCAATCCTCAATCAGACATTTGCCTCTTTTTTCTCCTTTTTAATTTAGTAACTTGTGAATTCATGCATTGACCCAGCTGAACAAAGGGCAAAGACTGTTAAATTCCAGAGCCCAGGAGATATTTGGTTACTCATTCAAGGCCTTCTACAGAGTTTAAAAATAAATAAAAATGAGCCTTAGCGAGGAGGAGTGGCAGATTTGGAAATGACACTTTAAAATTAACAACCGAAAAGGGGAGAAAGGTAAACTGGGAAGAGATTAGCTGCTTGCTGTGCTGTGAGGGAAAGATGGAGAGTGGGTTGGAACTCATTAGCCCAATTACATAATAGATTGTTTTGGCCAAATTCAAAGGCAATAAAAGCAGCGAGAGAAATGAACATTAGGTACCAGCAAAGATGGAGGAGGTGGGGGAAAGAACAAGAAAAGGCTTTTTATGATTTTATTCGTGAAGCTTCTTTCAAAGGTTCCATTTCAGCAGGGAAGCACCGAGCAGAGGCAGGAATTTGGTCAATAACCAAAATAAGGCTGGGGGTGCCCAACGCCAACGCCGCAGTGCCGGGGAGGGAGTGCTGGAACACCAACCAAGAGAGAAAACAGAACTTGAAATTTCCCCGCCTCCCCTTCCTCCTGCCCCTGAAAAATCACATTTCATTGAATTCAAAAGCATTCTGAAATTTTACTAGTTTAGGAAAGATTGAATAAGCATGTAATTAAATTAATTACAGAATCACTGCTCTGCATCCTACTGCAGGAATAGCAGTGAATCAACCAAATGGATTCAAAATCACTTCCTAAATGCTTTCCAGTCAAATAAAACTTCAAGTGCAGCTTCAAACCACTCACGGCACAGTCCACAAAAGCCCAACCTCTCCATCATTTTCCTTCAGCCATACAGGGACACGCTCCTAAAGAGCACGACCCGAGCTGGAGGATTTCCCTTCCCAAATAAACAGCAGCTGGATAAACGGAGCTGGATGCCTCCTGTCCTGCCTGCATCCCCTGCCTGCATCCCCTGCCCCACTGGGCCCCGTTCAGCTGCTATCCAGGCCAGTTCCCATGGACAGCCACCACACCCTGCACAGAATCACAGAACAATTTAGGTTGGAGTAGATCCCCAAGATCAAGTCCAACCTTTGATTGATCTCCACCTTGTCAACCAGACCAACTTCCTTTTCCAGCTTCTCATTTATCACCCCTGGGCACAAGGAGGAGATGGGGAAAATCCGTCTGCGTGATAAAGGATGCACTACAAAGTGCATGCACTGAGGACGGGAGCCAGGTTGCATTCCCTGCCCTGTGGGAGACACTGCCCCAAAACCCCCTCAAGTGGTGCCAAAGATGGGAAAAGCCAAGAAGGGAACACCTGTGGAGCTGCACCCATGGAACAGGTGTTCAGGCAGCAGGACACCAACACCACCTCCTGCTTGCCCAGAGAGAAACACTTATTATTATTATTAAAAAATCCAAATAAGAACTCCAGGACCCACACTGTTTTCAACAAGCTGATGGTCTTTTTGTCCACAGAAAATCTCACCCGGTCCCCCCAGGCCTGATGTGATCACACAGGAACCCCATCTTCAAGCAGAGTGACCAGATCTGAAGGCCAACTGGAGCTCGTTGGTGTATGCAGGGTTGAGCAGGAGCAAAGATATGGGCAGGGGGCTTCTCCAGACTCCTGGCACTGCAGGAGGACTTTCACTGTCCCCCCAAAAACACTTCAGCTGATGAAGTACCTGCAGCATGTGCAGCCACACGTGCTGCCTGATCGAGAACTGGTCATGGCCAGCTCAGAAACCACCAAGAGCTCAGTGGTGGGACGGGCTCCAACTCCTCACCCGACCTTCCCTGAGCCCAGACACAGCTGCAGGACCTCCAGCACCACCCCAGACACGCACAGAGTTGGTGCTGTCCCAGCTGGCAGTGACTTAGGGTGCCCAGTGGGTACCAAGCAGCTCCCGTGCCATGACACCGTGCACGGAGACCTCAGCCCCCCAAAGACATTTCTCATTACTGCATTAAAAGGTGTGAAACGCCTCCTTCCCACACACACTTGGCCATCTTCAGCGGCTGTGAGCCAAGCCTCTCCTTGGCAGAACTACAGCAGCTCCAAACCACCCCGGGAAGTGATGGTCTGGGGCTCTTGGAGGCTTATGCTCATCCCTCCTCTGCCCCCTCACACCCACACACATCAACCACATCTGCCCATGAAAACATCAGCAAAGATCTTCACAACACAGCCGAGTTTCAGAGAGAACTGGAGAAACGGAGCAGTAAAAAACTGCCAAGACCAGCTGGGACTGAAGAAAACCTCCCAGAGAAAGCAAAGATGGAACGGGTGAGGATCCCCTGAGCTGCCCACGCTCTGAGGAGGGGCTGGGAGGTGCAACCCCTTCCAGGGACCTTCTCACAGCTCTGCAGGTGCAGATGTGCAGCACCAAGGACTATCAGTCCACCAGATTCACTAAAATCAAGCAAACCACTCAAATCAGAGTAGAATTATAAAAAAGATCCAACAGATCCATGCTTTGTGTTAGGAAGGGGTCGAACACAAATATTTTTATATAGCACCATTCTGGTCCTAAACCAGAATTCTCCATTTGGCTTCATCCTAAGAGGAAGGTCCACCTGCTTCTTGGAAAGCAAGGACTCCAGTGGCCACTGCATGGTTCCAGCTGCAAGGCAGAAGCTCCCAGGCATAAAATACAATTATTGAGATAAAAATTCAGGGGAGGCCTGGCAGCAGCTGGAAGGGTGAGTGCACTGCTCGGGGGTGTTTTTGTCCCAGGGCTCAGAGCCATGACAGGAGCTGCCGTGGGGTCTGGTCGCAGCCCAGTGGAGGTAGGGCATGGCAGGGGGGCCATGGCACTGCTCCAGGGCTCAAAACCCAGCTCCTGCTCCTGTCCACGGCTCTGGCAACCCTGGGAATGGCTTATTCTTCAACTACTTGTAACCAGGCTGGACACTGTGACTCGACAGAGCTCAGCTCCACCAGAGCTGACCTCAGCCAGCAGTGCTGAGGAGCTGATGCTACACAAGCCACAGAGCCACTGCTATGGAGTCGTGCCAGAAAGCGAGGTCAGACCCCCATGTGACCACAAAGGGATGGCAGCTCCAGATTTGGTGCTGAGCTTGAATCAGGCCATGCCTTAAAGCATGGGGGGAACAGAGCTGAGCCCCGAACGGAGCTGACTCTGCAGCAACACCCCCAGCCAGGTCACAGCAGCCCCACAGGCTGCTCTACTGCAGGTTCCACCACATCCACGTGAGCTGCTGAAGGACTCTCCCTTCACATCCACACCATTGCTGAACTTCCAATCCTCTGGTTTTAATGCCACAATTCTCATCCCCTTACACCAAAACAGAGGTGAGCCCCTGAGTGGTCTGGTGGCACCGTGTGCTGCCTTCTCCTCACACCCATCCTGCTCCTCTGTTTCCTGCTCCCCTCCACAACTCAAGTTACTCACCAACCTGGCACCAAGCCCTGCTTTTTTTTTTTTTTTTTTTATGCACTTTTCCAAGGTTATGGACATAAATCAACCCCCAGAAGGCTCCAGCAAACACTAGCCCGTGAGATCAGCAGCAGATGACCACAGACAGAAGGCAGAGGACCAGCACTTTGGTCTTTTGGCAACAGCACGTTCTTGGCCAAGCTCCCTTTCCCATCTTTCAGGCTCTGCTTGCCACCCACTCCTCCCTTCCCCAGGATGACTCGCAGTGTCGTTAACATCCAACAAACGAGGGCTGAGGGAGTTCACACCTCCAGTTATTCAGTAACGCTGCCGGCAAACTCGAGACTGTAACGTGCTGCTCTGCCTCCAGACTGCGCTCGGAAAATCCTCCTCATAAAAAGCTCACAGCTATTTTTAAAGGAAATCCTGGATGCCTCTGAAGGCGAAGGCAGCAGGCAGCCACAAAGGTACGCCAAGCCAAGGAGTCCCTGGGCTGGCTCTGGTAGTCTGACACCACATCTGCAGCGCTCCGGCAGCCACGGCCAAGCAGGGAACGAGGCAGCAGCGCCGGCCAAAGCCACGGTGCTGCCACTGGGTGCCAAAAGACACACGAGCATGGCCAGGAGCATGGCAGGAGGATCTCAGGGGATGCAGCAGCTGCTGGTGGCGGTCAGCACTCCCTGCCAGGCACAGCACGGCGCTGGCGGCTGTTACGGCCCCGCGCGCGTCACGTCCAGCAGCGCTTCTGGGTAGGGGTGTTGGTCTTGCACTTGCTTTCGTCAGAGTTGATGCAACCAGGTCAACCAGTGAAAGCTCACTGGAGTGAGAATTTTACTGAAAATTGCATTACTCAGCCTTTAAAGGCTCCAAACGATCCTTTCAAGGAAGAAGCAGTGAAGAAAAAGGATTAATTTCTCGAAGTTCAAAGGACAGAATTTATTTTTGGAAATAACGTTTCACTACAAATCCTGCAACCGAGAAAGATCAAAACCAGCAACACCACAAACTAAATCTGAAGGACAGGACTGTTGGAAAATCTCTCTCCAACAACAAAGAGGAGTGACAGAACAATTCATGGAGGGCAGCTTAGGGAACATCTTGGTCTCATCCACCACTACTCCTACAGGCAGCAGGTCTACACAACTACCTCTCTGCCAGGACCTGAGCTCCAGGGACACATCTTCCCAGAGCAACAGCTCCTGAGTGCAGTGAGTCCCAACAGTGTCCTGCATCCCATTCCCACCTGCCAGGATCCCAAAGGCTCATTAAGAGACTCCTTTCAGCCACCCTTTTCCTTCCTCCTTCACTGACATTTGGGCTGATGCCACCTGACCACAGTGTGTGGGGAGAGAGAAGCTGGGATTTGAGAGCAGCTCCAGCACAAGCGTGGCTCAGTGCAGTAACATCTCATCAGCAAACCCTTCCCTCCACCAGGATTTCTTGCTTTCATCTCCTCTTTGTCTGGGCTGGTGGCTCCAGGACGCCAGAGCCCTCCTTTTCTTTTCCAGTACAAGATGCAACTTCCTTTGCTGCCAATTACATCCGCTGGTGGACAAAAGCGTCTCCTCAAGATCTACATTACTTTTGCACAAATATCTCCCACATATTGGTTTTGGACTTTAATTTAACTTTTCTCCCCTTGAATCAAATTACCATTTTCCTCTGATCATAATTTGGTCGGATGAAATATAAAGTTGGAGGATATCAGATTAGAGGGGAGAGGAAAGCAGAGCACACAACAGACGTGGTGTGCTCATCCTGCTTTATTTCCCATTCAGCCCCACAGACACCCTGCTCTCATTAGCACTTAATGCAGGTGAAAATAAAGGGGTTTCATATTAAAACAGCATGTGCACATGGAAAACATCCACCTGGACCTGTTGGAACTTGCCCAATATCACTCCCAAGCTCTTTCTCTATACAAGGAGCTTTTTCACTCCTAAGACTGTAACTCCTTATCTGGGCTAATAACATTCAATGTGAAGCCTCTCAAATCCCATTTGAAAACTTAAGTATTCAATAATTAGGACATTTCTCCACTCCATCAGAAACATAACAGCTTAAAGAAGACCATCCTGCTGCCACCGTGGAACAGCAAATGTTGGAAAATCTCTCTCCAACAAAACAGAGGAGTGACAGAACAATTCATGGAGGAACAAGCTAACCAGGTCTGCTGAGCCCCAAGCTGTGAATCCAGGGGCTGCTGCTCTCCCACCCTACGAGCTCATTTATGCCAAGGAAGGGTCTTGCTACTTCACTTCCTGCAAAAAAAGGAAGGGTTGTGCAAGGACCAGGAGGCTCTCTCTGGGATGAGGACATGGAGCGTGGGCTGTGCAGAGAGCGGCACCAGCGCTGGGCACAGCTGGACACCTCATTGGAGCCGATGGAGTTGGCAGCCCCCAGCTAAACACACAGGCAGGGCTGTGGGTCTGAAACACTCTGTGCAACTGGTGCGATGCTTCAAGGGACAAGTCCTAATCTAGGAACAATGGATCTGGTCACATTCCCGACCGGGCGCATTCCAGCCTCCAGTGAGGATGTGACACCAGGCACGCGGCGCTCGCTGACACGGAAACCCGGTCCATTGGCGAGGCACTGCCCGTGCAACCACAGCTCCCTGGGAGCAGCCCTGCAGCCGCCCGCTGCAGCCGCCCCATCGCCGCTCATTTCCTCCCGAGCTTCTTGAAATCCACACTACGGTCGTGGCTGGGTGAAGAGTAGAGATTCAAACTCCAGAAATGACCGCGACCAGACAGCGATGAGGCACGCTGGTGGAACCGAGAGGAAGTGTCCACTGCTGGGAAAACCTCCCTGTCCCAGGCTGTGACAGCTGATCGAGCGTGGGAACACATGGAATCCATCCTTACAAACACAAAAACCAGAGCAAAACAAGATCTCCTGGCATTGCTGATCCTGCTCTCCAAACCAGGGTAAGCAGGCGGGGAGGAGCCCATCTGCCCCTGCATCAGCCACCAGAAGAATCCCCAATTTTCCTGGCCTGTTAAAGTCAACCCCTTTTTCTAA
Organism: Corvus kubaryi; assembly: GCF_017639235.1. Taxonomy (NCBI): domain Eukaryota; kingdom Metazoa; phylum Chordata; class Aves; order Passeriformes; family Corvidae; genus Corvus; species Corvus kubaryi. The sequence continues at coordinate 889,883 of NW_024582065.1, forward strand.
AGGAAACGTTAACCACGGTGGGATATCAAGATACAAGACTGCTTTTAATTACATATACAAAGGAGCCCGTAACACTCCAGCTCTCTGCAAAGGCAGCTTGCTGAGAAAAGCAACTCTGATCAAAGCAGGAAAATCTAAATCGGGTGAGCTTAGCAAGAAACTGCATAAATTGTCCCCAGGTTTTTATGCACAAGACTCATGAACTTCCAGCCAGAATGTGGTTCAGTTGTGGCATTATCTTTCCTTCTGATTCAGTGCCTGCTGAACTTCGAGAGGGAGTGATTTGTCCCTCTGTGTTCAGCACTCATGAAGCCACACTTCAAGTCCTGTGTCCAGTTCTGGGCTCCTCAAGGACACTGAGGGGCTGGAGCATGTCCAGGGAGGGGAATGGAGCTGGAGAAGGGGCTGGAGCCCCAGGAGCAGCTGAGGGAGCTGGGAAAGGGGCTCAGCCTGGAGCAATGGAGGCTCAGGGGGGACCTTGTGGCTCTGCACAAGTCCCTGACAGGAGGGGGCAGCCGGGGGGGGTCGGGCTCTGCTCCCAGAGAAGAGGGGTGGGATGAGAGGAAACGGCCTCAGGCTGTGCCATGGGAGAGTCAGGCTGGACATCAGGAGGAATTTTTCCAGGGAAAGGGTTGTCAAGCATAGGAATGGGCAGCCCAGGGAGATGGTAGAGTCCCCATCCCTCGAGGTGTTCAAGAAATGACTGGACGTGGCACTCAGTGCTCTGCTCTGGTTGGCAAAGTGGTGACTGGTCAAAGGTAGGACTTCATCTGAGAGGTCTTCTGCAACCTGACAGTCATGAAGGTCATCAGAAAAAGCTTCAGGCCTGGCTGTGGCTCAGGGTCACCCCCACACTTCACAGGTGAGTGCAACAACAGGGCGTTTTTGTCATGCAACACGAAGACTTCAAGGTTCCTGGCGAGCTGCACAAACCTTGGTTTAAAAACAGCACCCCAACATGAAGGTGCCCGAGTGTCCTGCAGCTCCCTTCGCTGATCACAGAGCTCCCAGCAGGGGACACAAGCTGGGTCCTGGACACAGGGGTGCCAAGCACCCACTGGAAGCACAGCCCCAGCCAGAGGCATCCAACAGCTGATTTACAAACACGTTGTTCCCAGATCTCCTGCTCCAACCCCTGGCATTGTCTTCAGTGGACAAGTTTCCTCTGCTAGCTTCTGTCTGTTCTGAATATATCTAAAGAACTCTTTGAAGTCAAAATAGTCTTAGCAATTAGATCTTCTCTATTTCTTTTTGCCTTCTAATTATCCTTTTTACTGCCTTCTGCTTATTTTAATAGATCTTCCTATCCTCCTGCTTACCAGACTGTTTATACTTTTTAAAAGCCTACTGCTTACTGCTCCTAATACTGTTTACATCTTCACTCAGCCACCTCAGCTCAGCTGCTGCTTTTTGTGCCCGATTTCAGAGTCAACCAGGGGAAATTTCCTCTCTGATCTCTGCAGCAGTTTGTAAATACCCCCCATTTTGTCTGCAAGAGGTTTTCTACAATAGGTTCCCTTTTCCACAACAGGTTCCTCTTGGGAGAGGGAACGGATTCTCCTCTAGACCACAAGTGCTTCCATAAAAATCCATATTCTTCTATATTGCTCTAAGCACTCTTCTCTCTGTTGCTCTGCCTATTGCTTTTGCATTAGGAATATAAAGCAGATTATTTAATGACTGAATCCCATGTGCTCCCTAACTACCTTATTCATTATCATTTCCTGCCCCAAAAAGTAAACAAATATCCTTTTGTGCTCAATATTACAGGAGATTATCTATGAATTTCTTTAGTTATATCTCTGCTAGGGGGGGGGAAAAGCCAGCTGGAAGTACTTTGGCTTCATGCAAGGGCTTACACCAGGGTGAGGGTGATGGCCTGGAGGGTTTGGAACATCCCATAGAGTTTGGAAGTGAGAATAATTTAGGGTCCATTTGGTGGGAGCTAGAGAGTAAATTAAAGGGAAGCTGACTCAATATTTCCTCTGTTCCTATAATCCTTCCCCAACCATCTGCTCTCAGACACTGGGAACCAGGACACCAAAACAGAGACAGAAAGTGGGATCTTTTGTGGAGCCACAGAATGGCCATTCTTTACACCAGAACACAGCTCTGCCCCGGCTAACTGCTCAAAACCCCTGAAACATTTATTGCACAGACACAGAGAACAAGCAACAGCACCCAGCACGCTGCACCCACAGCTCCCCTTGGTAGTTTGTTCTAACAGCCAATCTGCTCTGCTGCTCAAAATTTCCACCTCCTACTCTTAAAAATATTTTTGCGTCTTCATTTTGTCATGTCAGTGTTTGGATCCGGCTTCCAGGTATTGTTTCTTGCTACGCACTTTGCTAAAACCAAGGGCTCTGCTACCTGCTTTTTTAATTTTCTGCTTTTTAAGCCCATGGAGAACTGGCTCCGTGAAGATAAAAATCAACAAGTGAGACTTTTTTTTGGCAGAGAGTTTCCCAAAATATGGTTCACGTCCCCAAATGTTTAAGAACAAACACTAATGAGTATTTCCTTCGACTCCTCAAATTGCTTCACTCCATTCACATGTTCTGTGTCTTCTCCAACTTTTCAACATCTCTTAAGGAACTGAGGGAACTGAAAATGGGGACAATGTATTAATGCATGAGCAACAGCAGAGCTGTTCTCACACAGCCATGGTTTGCATGCCCCCACTCCACAGACCCAGTGTCACTGCTCACCCTGCAGCATTTGTCCCTTTCCCACCCCAAAGTCTGGTTTGGCATTTCTGCTCCCCTCTGGTCTCCCCATCCCAAAAGCAGATGCAGCCCCATCCCTCCAGATGCACAATCCCAAAACTCACCTGATGGGGACCACTCCATAACCCAAATCCCTGTGGGCAGCTCCCCACCACCACTGCCAACGCCTGTGGTCATGCCAGACGCTGTCTGCAGCCTGGTTCACAGCAGCTTGTGCTGCCACAGGGCCTTCTGGGGCATGGCACCAAATCAGACGTTTTGCCAGCTCAGGACACGACATTCCCTCCATCCCTTCTGCTGGAGAACAACTCCAGTCTGACATTCCCATCCACCCCTCCCACACTGGTCAGGCTAAGACAGTGCCACAGCAGCACCCACCAAACCCTCTGGAATATTCCCACTTTATCCAAATCTTACAGGAGGAAGGAAAGACAGACAGAAGCCCAAGGTGAAGACCCAGCAGGAGTGCCCAGGGAACACCACCCCAAGGACCAGCTGGAAACCCCTGCCCTGCTCAGCCTCTGGCTAAGGCTGGCCCTGGCAGCTCCTGTGCACATGGGCTCAGTGTGGATCATTCCTCCTCCTTACAAATAGGGAACAGCAATATTTATTAAACATGTCTAGTTTTTCTGCTTTATTATGCATTTTACCTCTCCTCAGCCGTGATAAGTCTACACAAACCATTATTAGAATTTCTTTTGTTCCTAATACAAATACTTTCTTACTGTTCCTTGCACTGACAGTCACAGATTTTTTTTTCCCCATGTGTTTTTAACTTCCTTTATCCATTTTCTGCACTTGATAACTTCTAACTCAAGGATAACTGTCATCTCTTCCTCTTAATATTCCTTTTTTCCTTTTATTCTGTTTTAATTCTCACCAGCATGGCACTGCCCTGCTCACAGGAGCTCAGCCTGCTTGGGAGGGAGGGGAGGCAGGACAGGGGGCTCAGGGTCCTGCCCTGCACCAGCTGCACCCTACATGGAGACCAATTTTAAGCCCAGACTATGGTTCTCACTTCATGGCAGAGACCACACTTTGCTAAAAAGTGCCTGCAAATGACACAGAGGACAAGAGAGCCTGAGAAAGTGGAACTCAGGACATTTTTGTGAAATCCCACCAGGCCCCACCCGTAACCAGGCTGCAAGGTGGGAGCTGAGGAGGGCTTGAGCCAAAGGGAGCCCCTCTGAGAAAGCCAGACACCATCAAACCCAAAGTGAAAACAGATGCCAGCATATAAAAACCTATTTAAACTAAAGCCTGAGAAAATCAAAGTTACAGGAACATCCAGTGTAAGTGAAGCATTTTCCATTGATGAGGTCATAAATGTACTGTATCCCTGAAAAGCTGCATAAAATTTCAGGTAGGAAACAAAAGACTCAGAGCACTGCAATCCATATCCAAATTACATAGGAAGGATGGAGCTGTGCTGACAGAGAAGCAAAGTGCAGCCCAACAAATGAAACAAGATTATCATGCCAGGAGGTAGCAGAGAACCCCGATGGGCTGGAAGCCCATCCCAGAGAGGCAGAGCACAGAGAGATGCTCACAATGCCAGTGAACACCAGAGAGGCTGCAGGTCTCTGCCAAGGCAGGAACACAATTTCAGGCACAGGAGAATTCAGATAATCCCACAGAGACTTGCAAATGTGAAAGCCAGCTCGATGCAGAAATGACACTCAAGGTCCCACACAGGACTTCTGTCCCCACACTGCGTCCCCAGACACGGCACATCAGGGAATCCCAGACTGCCTTGTATCGGGAGGGACCTTAAATCCCACCCAGTGCCACCCCTGCCATGGGCAGGGACACCTCCCACTGTCCCAGGCTGCTCCAAGCCCCAATGTCCAGCCTGGCCTTGGGCACTGCCAGGGATCCAGGGGCAGCCCCAGCTGCTCTGGGCACCCTGTGCCAGGGCCTGCCCGCCCTCCCAGGGAACAATTCCTTCCCAATATCCCATCCATCCCTGCCCTCTGGCACTGGGAAGCCATTCCCTGGGTCCTGTCCCTCCAGCCCTTGTAAGCAGTCTCTCTCCATGTTTCTTGCAGGCTCCCTGGAAGGCCACAATGAGGTCACCCCAAAGCCTTCTCCTTTCCAGGCTAAACAATCCCAATTCTCTCAGCTTCTCCTCACAGGAGGAACCATTCTATGATTCTATAAATTTGTGAAGAGTGTTAATGGAGCAGCTAAAAGGCCTTGCAGGTGAGGTAGAAAACTTGGAGATGATTATCACCTACCAAAGGGGGTTTGTTAAACAAATAATCACAGATTAACAGCAGAGTGAAGGAGGCCATTAGGAATAAAAAGACATCCTCAGAAACAAATCCAAATTAGGAGAATATAAACTCAAGGAAGCTACTCTTTAAGCCATAAAAAAGCCAATCCAGAAAAAGATTTTGAGAAACAGGTCACTGAAGGAAAAAAAAAATAATAATCAAACCAGGCATACAGTACAATACAAGCACCAGGAATCTTCCAGATTCTGTCATAAATCAAGCGCTGAAGAAAGATAAAACCACAGGACAAAAATTCAACTTCTTTGCACCAGTGCTCATTTGTGATAGGGCTCAGCAATTCCTTTCCTGGACTCTTCCTTCATGAGGAATGAGCTGAGCATCCGCCTCAAACTGTGGGGTCACCAGGAAAAGCTGCAGACCTGCCTAGCAAAATTGACAGCAAAACCTGAAAATCTCCAGGGCCAAAGAGCATCCACCCAAAAGTCTGAAAGGCATCAAGCTATTCAAACCACCCAGCACCCCCAAAATCACTGCTATCCACCTGTGAGCCAGCCAGCGCTGAATGGGACCCCACTGTTTCAAAAGAGCTCCAAGGAACTGCAGAACTTCATTTTGGTGGCAGAAAAATTACAAAATTACTATAAACAGTAATTGAAAAAAAAAAAAAAAAAACAAAAAAAACAGCCCAGAACAATTAAAAGTCAGTGTTCCCACGGATTAAAAAGGAACACCAGGAGTCCCTCAGGTCTCGGCAGCCATCAGTCACCGGGCTCTGAGCACTGCTGGCAAGAGCCAGCTGCAGGTAGAACAGGGCGTGGTGCACCTGGACTTCCCAAAGCTTCCCGAAGAGTTTGCTCTGCCAAGGCTCTTGTGGCAAGAGCACTCACAGCACTTTCATATGCACAGGATGAAGTGAGAAGTCACCTCATTGATTAACCACTGATTAAGAGACGGAAAATAAAGGGCAGGAATAGTTCGTTATCACAGTGGGGTCCCGCAGCCATCTGCTCCGAGCGCCGGGCGGGGTCCGGGGACGGGAGCACAGCGCAGGGAAAGCAGCCCCGTGCACCACACCGAGGTGCCTAAACGGGCCATTAGCATTCACCGAGGCAAGCCAGGAGGCACAGGAACACCTCCCCAGCAGCTGAGTGCCTCTGCTGCAACCAGAGACTCATTACGGGTGCGGGGACAGAAATGTGCCCGTGCATAAAAGCCGCACCCACAGCCCCCGGTGATCCCCCTGGAGAGAGACTGCAGAACTAAACTAGGAAGCAGAGAAGGGCAAGAAGGGTGATCCAGCCAGGCAAACTCCTATGGCATGGACAGGGTGTCCAGAACAGCCCCAAAGAGCAGCACCTCAGCAGAAGGGACACACAGGATTTGCTTCCCTAAGCACAAAGCTAAACCCTAAAAATAAACCCCACAAGCAAGCAAAAGCAAATATTTTTCAGTCCCCTATTCGCCTAAATAAATTGCAGACAGTGCAATTATCCAAATGATTGCCCTGGCGGTGGGTAATGCCAGCCTACGGAAAATCCACATCCCAAGGGGCTGCAGCACATCCTGGGACAGGATCCGAGGAGCCTCCGAAGGGTGGGCACAGCACTGGGGTGAGAAAGAAACACCTGAACCAGTGGAAGATAGAGCTATTACAGTAAATCATGTGTCCCATAGCTGGAGCTACACAGGAGCCAGGTATGGGACAGCTGGCAAGGCTGCAGGCTCACAAGGAGACCCCGAAACCAGGCTGCACCATCATTTTCTTCTTCTGATCTATGGAGTTGGTCACCCCACAACACGTGGTGATGGAGAACTGGGAATCAGAGCTGCTGATGGTCTCTGAAAAGGCAGCCCCTGTAATGGAAAGGGCACAGAAACACCCAGGGAGGGCAGGAGACACCAAGGACCTCAACCTGGGAGAGCAGAGAGCTCCTGCAAAGGGACTGAGCTGAGAGCAAAACTGAAATGCAGAGACAGGGAAACACAGCAGCGCAGCAAAGTCACAGGAAAATACAGGAGGACAGACTGGTAGGGGTGTCTGAGGGGTTCTGATCCAACATCTCACCTTGCCCATGCAGAATTATTAATAGTTCTTGCACAGAAATTAGGAATGGAGCCCACGTGCTTGCCGAGCCCTCAGCTCTTCCATCCAGCACTGGGTCACCTTTGACGCCCCTAAATAATCTCCAGGAAGAAACAACAGTCCCAAATTCTTCGAGTTTACAGCCTGAAGCTTGGAAAAACGTAACAAAAATAATTGGACAAAAAGTTGAAAACTTATGATGTCCCAAAAAAAAAAAAAAGTTTCTGCAGTTTGCTTCTGAAAAATTTCCTACTGCTTTTCTGGGTTTGTGGGATCATTAAAATAGCTGAGCTGGGAACATCATGACTTGGTTGGTTTGGCTAATAAAGAGTACCTTCTGGGCTGGAACAGTGGGGATGTTTATGGGGGAAAAAAGGCTTTTTGTGAAGAAAATGGAGTCAACTATTGATATGCAAAATAACCAATGATTATTTATATAACGAGCTATTCTAACGTGATCAAACTTTAAATATTAAAAAAACCCCAACCCAACACTTTGGCAGAAAAGGAACTAAAAGTAGTATTCCTGGTGCCAGAACACTGCTAAATGAGAGGTTGTATTAATGGATTTGTGCTTCTTGTGTGAGGGCCCTCCTGCCATAGAGACAGCTCAGGTAGAGCTGAGGTGTTTTGGAAACAACATTGGCCAAACACTTGAAAATTACATCAATCCAGAGGAGACAGATAATATTTTTTGCTATTTTTGGGTGGGAGGAAGGAAGAGCCTCGAAAAATGTAAATATTCAAATGCAATTTCTCCTCTAGAATGCTATTTTGCTCCTGATATTCTCCTAACAAAACGAACTCGTCCTGTCCTGCAGAGGTGAAGGGACAGACTGGAGCCCAGGAATTAGGGAATGTTTCACTGACTTCAGTCAAAGCTACTTGTAGGGAAATTTAACCACAAGCCTAAATCCCCACAGGACTCGTCCCTAAGTGAATTCCAAAGCAGAACAAAAATTAAAGATTGAAGATTAAAAATAAAAAAAAAAAAAATTAAAAAAAACCCCAACCACATCTCCTATGAGGAAAAGTCAAGACAGAAATGGAAAATTCCTTGCTGGCAAGGATGCTAATTGCATACCTTGTGCTAGGAGCTGAATATCATAAATTTCTACATATATATTTAATTAGGTTAATTTGCAAACCGTAGACATATGTCTGCTTAAAGCAGACAGGAACATTTCATTTTATACATTTTAAATCTCACATAATGAACTCCAATCACAAGCAGTGTTTATGCTGCAGGAGGATGGCCAAGGAGCTCCCTGTCAAAGGAGGGAAGCACAAACATTTCCCACTCACACAAACAAACAGCCACCACGTGGGACTTATCTCCTCCACCTTATCAGGAACCGAAAGCAAACGCAGCATTCTCAGCAAATCCACTTTTTGGCAACTAAACCAAATCAGATTACATAGCAAAAAAAAACCCTAAAAATTTAAATACGTGCAAGATTTCAGAAAAAGGACCTTGATTTTGAGGTTTTTTTCTCATTTAGGAAGGGCACCACTGTTCCCACTGAGGATCATGGAGCATATCCTGAGATGGAAGGAATCCACAGGGACCATCCAGTCCAACCCCTGACCTGCACAGACCCCCCAACAGCCCCAGCCTGGGCATCCCTGGCAGCGCTGTCCAAACGCTCCTGGAGCTCTGGCAGCCTCGGGGCCGTGCCCATTCCCTGGGGAGCCTGGGCAGTGCCCAGCACCCTCTGGGGGAAGAACCTTTCCCTGCTCTCCAATAAATGCTCCACGGACTCTGCCTTCATCCCTCTGGCATCTGCCAGCACTCCCGGGAGCAGGCACCAGGAGCACGTGGGATACAGTGTGGATCTGGCTCGGGATGTATCTCCACCTGAATGCCCTCTCTGGATACATTTACGGTTTTTATTCCTCGCCCAGTGGCACAGCGGGTCCCCTGCCAGGCTGTCTCTCTGCAATGTCCCAACAAACCCCATGGAGCAGAATTGCCAATTCCAGCCGCTGTTATCACCGAGCAGCCAAATTTAAAGGCCTCTAAAATAAAGACACATAAGATGGTAAAAATATCCCTCCCGTGGAGTTAATATGCAGTAACCCCAGAGGTATTAACCATAAACAGATGGATGCCCTGAAGCCAAGTCAAAACACACCCCAGGGCAACCTTCCTGGTGGTCAATTATTAATTCCTTCCCTGGTGAAGTCCATCCCCAGCCCTGCCAGCCCCACCAGTAACCCCAGGGCCACTGACTGCCGGGTCCCAGCCTGTCCCCTGGTGTCACTCCCATTGCCCCTCGACATCTTCAACAGCATCTCCTGACTGCAAAGAGAAATCCTGCTAATTCCCAAGGGGATTTTCAGATCCCTTCTGCCACCAGCCTGATCCAAATCCAGCCATCCCTCCCTACAGAGGCTTCCAAAATGCATACACAAATTCAAAAAGGTATTTTATTCCCAGCCAATAATTAGCCTGCATTCTTACAACTCTCTCTTCCCACCCTCAAAATCACAAATATCTCACAAACGCCAGTGAAAGCTCAGGATTTGCAGCCCACAGACTAAGGCACATCAGACCTCAAGTGACAGATTTACACCCAGAAAAGCAAGAGCTATTCTTGGGTTTGGAGCCAGAGCCCTGCTGGGGCTGCCTGCACACTGTTCTCTGGGATGCTCCCAGCTCAGCCTCCAAACTACATCCACCAGCCTGCAGACTTAACATCAGAAATTGTACACACCTGCTCAAATCGGGTTTCATTCATCCGCCCTCTCCTCGTGCAGCCAAGTAAATAGAATAGTAGTAAAACCAAAAAACTCTCACCAAAATACAGACAGCTCGGTTTCAGGCGTGCACCCCAAAGGCTCTGCAGCACCCCGAGCCCTGCCAAGGCCCCTGAGCACGCTCTGCTCCCAGCGGGGCCAACCCACGTCGCTCCAGGTTTTCCTCCAGGTTCCCCTCCCAGCTCTCCCACACCAGCAGAGCTGCTGGCTTTGGTTGCAGTTTTGAAAACTGAGGTTTAATACTTCTAAAAATAGGTCTAAAGCAATTAAATACTTGCACTAAAATTGTTCTCAACATACTGGAAGCAGTAAATGATGGCCCTTCAATGCAAGCACACCCAACTTCTGAAAAGTGACTTCTGCTGCTATTTTCAGGCAGGAAAGGATACCTACACCCACGCAGAGTAAAAAATTAACTTCCATAAAATTACTGCTGCCTGTGTGTATCTAGTAAAATGAAATCACAACAAATATTAAGTCCTGGAGAGCCTGGAGACACAGTGGTGCCATCGGGATGTGACCACATTTGGCCCATCCAGCCTGGCTCAACTCACTGCCAGTGGAAAGGTCTGACAAACAGGGCCAGTCTCACTTCTATCAGCTGCTGAGATACCAAACGTTGTGTGATAACATCCCTGATTTCTAAACCTGGGCAGATAACACCACGGAGCTCCTGTGTTCCTGGCCCAAGCACAGCATGGACCCAACAGCCCGCCCAGCATCCCCGCCCTCACTCTGCGCCCACGAGTGTCTCAGGCACGTCCATATGCACAAACACGTAGGCACAGGGACTGATCCCTCAAATACAGGTGGCAACTCCTCGACAGCTCGTCTCTGCTCCGTTCTGACATCCATGTTTCCCTTTGTCAGCCCCTTATCAGCGCAGGCAAATTCTCCAGTCTCCACTTCTCCCCTTCCAGCCTTATTTTCCACATTAAACGGGCCAAATATAGATGCGAAACAAGCAGGAGTGCTGGAAGTCACAAGCAAGGAAAGCCTTGCCTATATAATTAAATCTCTGCAGGTACAGTACAGCACTGAACCTTTCTCAGCACACACTAGAGTGGCTTGGTAGTACAGGTGAGGGAAATAAAGGGAGAGGAGAGATTCCCAAGGAAAGCTGTTCCAGCAGAGGAATTGGTGCGGTGACACTGGTCCTACCACCAAAAAGCACAAGGCATGGCCACCCTCAGCCCTCCCCATGAGGACAGGGCCATGCCAGACTGACCCAGAGCTCTGCAATTTCACCCCAAAAGAAATGGCCTCCAGCTTCTCCAGAGGCAGCACAACTCCATCAACCACGAGTCCCATCACCTGGCAGGAGCCTGAAACTCTGCCCTGACCTCGGCCAAGAGTCCCTTGGGCACACCCACTGAGGCACAAGCAGGGGGTCCAGCTGCTTTGACCCCATCAAGGGGAGGCAGAAGGTGCCCTGTGGCCCTCCCCCGGCCCTGCCCCCCGGGCTGCCCCAGGCAGTGTCCCAGCTGGAGCAAGAGCTCCCGGCGTGCTGGCACAAGCCCCCGCAGCCCGGTCGGTGAACCAGAGCTAACTGCCATTTAGCTGCCAAAAAACTGGAAAACACACACCACAAGAACTCTTCTCCATGGGTACAGAGGAGGGTTAATGAAGGGGATGGATTCTAATCCACCTGTGTCACTGCCACACTGCCCGTGCCCTCCGTGCTGGGTCCTTCCCCAAATGCACCGCTCGGAATACGAAGCTTCTCTGCAGTTGCACTTTCAATGAGCACCGGGGAGAGTTTTCTTTATTTAATCTCTTTTTTCTGCCACTGCTTGCTTTGGGAGACTCCAACAAGTGAAACCCAAGTAACTCAGAGAGCCACCATGCAGCGTCAGCACAGCAATTTCAGTGTGGGAAGAGCCTTCACTGCTGAGCCCAGCCCAAAGGATGACCAACACTGACACTGAGCATCATACCCCACCACCAGCAATGAAAGCCCTCAGCAGGACACGGCAGAAAAGGTCCAGGGATGAGTGGATCCAGTGGACTCAAGGTCTGAATATTAAACGTCAACCAAGGGACCACTCTGACTGTGACTACAAACACCAAGCAGCGGCTGCATGGCAGCTTTGGTGTCTCCAGCACGCTCATGCCATGGGAAGAGATCTCCTCTGCAGAAAGGGCATCTCTTCAGCCTTTCCCCTCTTGCAGAGGAGACACAGGTGAGCAGCAATGCCTCCCACATCCCACGGGTCACCTGAACACGCAGCAGCCACGGTCACACCCCAGCTTCCCCATGGCCACGCAGCGACAGCAGGCACCAAACCCTGCTCCATCCAGAGCCCCCCGTGCAGCTGCAGCCACGGGCTTTGGGGACAAACAGCTGGTGCTGAAGCCACCATCGACTCAACCTGCTGCTTATCACTTCTGATTATTAAGTTTTGCATCCTCCTGGTTACGCTCCCAAGCGAAAAGCTCTCCCTATACATGTGTTGCATATTATATGTTATATATTATGTATTACACAGATTAATGTTTCTCCACTTCCTTTCTGTTACAACTTTACCCCACTCCCACTGTCACCAGAGCTAACCAAGGTCATCAGGAGCTACTCCTACACAGGGCCCCTTCCCCACACATCATGTGCCACTGCCTTCCCCGGTCCCTTTTCCCACTCCTGGTGCCATGGTTTAAAAATTCAGCTCTCACGTGACGAGGCAGAGCCACTGTGACAAGTTGCACCAGAGCCCCGTGCCCCTGATGAAAGACACATTGCAAATGGTTATTTTTCATATACTATCCATGGTAAACAGCAGCATTCATTTCTATTCCCTTGCTCCAGACAAATCAATGATTGTTAATGCAAAGTCAACACGTCCAGATGTAGTTTGCATACTAGTTAACCACTAAATTGGCATCACACAGTACAAAATAATCAAGAGACATTCAAGGAACCAAACAAAAGCAAAAAGGAGGCAGATGACTAGCAATTAATCCATAAAAGACCTTTAAAAATTAGAAACTTCTTCCCCAGAAAACACGGTGTGGCCAAAAATGTGGAATGTGAAAATCCAAATATGCACAATGCTGGATGCACAGAAATGTAGAAATAAATATCTCCTGGGGCCACTTCCCCATGTCCCTTACCAAATACACCCACAGCCTCCAGCACCACTGGCAGCTCCTGCCCAGGCGCCTCTTCCCCTCACCCCACTTGGTACATTTTGTACAAGTAGTGCCTGATCTGGCAAACCTCTGACAAAATTCACATTTTGGGGTGGCTCCCCACGACTGCAGCACCACCCTTGTCTGTTTTACAGCTCCCAGCTCACCAATAATCCCCTGCACAGACCCAAGCATGAACTGGAGCAACCACAGCGCCCAGTGTAGCACCCCCAGGTTATGGGGGATGAGCAAGCCCATGGGATGTGCCACACTATTCCTGCACACCCTTATCCCACAGCAGCCCCTGGGCTGGCTGGCACACTCCCCTGGGCCATTCCCCAAATCTGAGCCATGCCCAAGATGCTCAAGCTGAGGATGCCCAACCAGAGGCCAGCGGTGGCTCCATGGGCAGTGCCAGGGACCCGACAGTGGCACCCGCCCAGAGCCAGTGTGGCCCCACGGGGACCTGTGCCATGGGCAGCACAGGAGCAGCATCCAGGACCTCGTACCGAGTCCTGCCATGCCATGGTGGGAAGGTCAAAATCCTTTAACAGGCACAGCATCCAAAGAATTATTGACCCACAGAACATCCTGAGCTGGAAGGGCCTCACCAGGACCATCCAGTGCAGCCCCTGGCCCTGCACAGACCCCCCAACAGCCCCACCCTGGGCATCCCTGGCAGCGCTGTCCAAACGCTCCTGGAGCTCTGGCAGCCTCGGGGCCGTGCCCATTCCCTGGGGAGCCTGGGCAGTGCCCAGCACCCTCTGGGGGAAGAACCTTTCCCTGCTCTCAGCCTGAGCCTCCCTGGCACCGTGGGCACAAATCCTGACTCTGTATCAGCATGACCCTTGGAGCAGTTTTCAACCCTCTCCACCCTACCCCTCCCCCCCCAAAAAAATTAAATTAATCTAATTTTTAGAACACTAATTCCGCTCTAATTTCACTCCTGCACTTGCATAATTGCAAACTTGACTGTGCATCACCGGGGCCACGTGACTGCACCCGTGAACTGAACTATTCCCAGCGTTGCATTATGGCAGTGATATATATTTAAATTATCCTGGAGTCGTGCAATAACCTCCCAAGGTTTTATATGGCATTTGTATAAATATTATCTACTCCTTTAATAATATTATGTCTGTTTTCATTCTGGGATGAAAATATGTCACTGAAAATGAGGTCCTGGAAATTTTTCTTTTTTAAAAAATACATTTCAGTTATGTCACAAGAAATCTGTTGGTATCACTCAGCTGAGCTCCCTCCCTCCCCTTCCCCTTCCAGGCTGCCAACAGGAATTTTGAAAAGGATAAAATATTGATCAACTTTCCAGAAGAGAGAAAAAAAAAAAAAAAAAAGGGAAAGAAAAGAAAAAAATCCCCCTGAAGGCAGACTGCGATGAAAAACTATGAAATCTTTTCCAGGCAGGAGAGCAGGTTTGTGCTGGAAGGACAGGCAGAAAGGTGAGATTCAGACCCATCGCAACCCCCAGCAGCGGGAGCGTGCTGGAAAGCTGCTGATCACAGGGAGTTAAGGATGGGAAAGGTTGCAGCTCCCACACCTCCGGCACCACAGCATCCCCCAGCGCAGGGAGGACACGGCATCGCCCCCAGCGCCGCAGAGGACACGCACAGCTCCTCCAGCAGCAGCTCCGAACCCCCCCAGCAGCCAGAACTGCTCCAAAGCAGGGCCTCCCCCGCCGCACTTCAGCAGAAACTTCAAAGGTGTCATTGCCAAATGTTGGCACTGTGGCCCCCAGAACCGAGGCTTGGCCATTATTCCTAATTAAAATGCAGCACCATCGGTGTGTGCCCCCCAAATCCCAAATCCACATCTCCGGGTGTGTGGTAGGGCAAAGGAAAAGCAGCACCAAAAGATTTGATTCACACGAGAAAAAAAAAATGGATGAAACCTTAAAATAAAATTAAAATTACAGCTAAACAGTTTCTTTGGGTATAATCATAAGGCAGTGAAAGTTCTGGGGTGCAGCTCGAGGAAGGGAATTCTTGGAGGGTAAGAATATGGAAAAGCCACCACACTACAGCTTCCTGGATGAAACCATGAATAAAATATTCTCCAGGATTGTTTAATCCAATTTCGAGCATTGTGTGTAATTTTTCCCCAGATGTGCCACCCAGCTCTAACTGCACCATTGCCGGGCTGGCACCAGCCTCTCGCTCCATTATTTGCTAAAAAAGGGATTCAGGAAGAGGGTGGGTCCCTTTCGGGGGGGCCGGGGGCAAATAAATGCAAAAATAAAAATATGGAGTTGACATTTCGGAGTATTTGTTCCTCCACCCAAGAGTTATCCTGCTTTGCAAATTTTTTCCATTTCCCCCCCTCCCCCCACCTTTGAAAAACTCAAAACATGAAACAAATAAAGGGAAGAAAAGTGAAAACAGCTCCCCAAACCCTGAATTCACCAGCCACTCCTTTCTGATTTTCAGCAAATATCAAGTTACAGGGAACGGAAAATCAAAGCCAAAAAAAAAAAAAGAAAAAAAAAAAAAACCACCAAAAACAAAAACCACAAAAAAAATCCAAAAAAAACTTTTCAGGGGTTTGAGATTCCAAATTAAAAATTCATTCCGGCTTGAAATTTAATTTTATTTTGTGCAGCGCCCGGATTTCAGCATTTGCTGGTGGGTGCCCGGCAGCTCCAGAAACTCACTTTGGAGTTTCAAATTTAAAAATGCTTTTTTCCAAAAAGGAAAAAAAAAGAAAACCAAAAAAAGCCCAAAAAACCAACAAGAACCAAACTGCTGCAGCTGTGGAGCCAGCCATCTTGCTATTTTGTCCCCATTTTAGAGAGGATACTGTGTCAAGGTTGGTAAAACTCAATGTTGACCTAATCTTTCCCTTCCTCTCCCTCCCCCACTTTTGGGTGGAAAGGCCATGTAGCTCTCCTAGATTGCTTTTTTCTTGAAACAATGCATGTTTCAGTGCTCTTTTGTTATTTATTTTTAAAAAGATCAATACCAAGACCCCAGTATTCAAGGGCAACCCTACAATAATAAACCAGTGTGTGCACAGTCCAGAACTCACAGGCACTCTGTAACAGCAAAATAATAGGGACAGAACAGCATTTAAAACAAACAAACAGAAAAAAAAAACAATTAGAAAAAAAAAACCCACCAAAAATAATTACGAAAAAAAAATATTTTCAATTCAAACTCCAGCAAGGCTTTAACAGTCAAGGAGAAAAAGGATTTTGAATTTGTGAAAAATATCATGGCTGAGCCCTTTAAAGACACTTCAGTTTGAAAAAAAATGAAAATCACTAAATCTGCAATTATTTTTTCACAATATTGTTAATTATGCATATTCATAATATCATGGCGGACCTTATAATAAACCTGTGTAAATATTAGATTTATGTGAGCCACAGAACCTGGAGTTATTACAGTGTGTTTAAAAAAAGAAGGGGAAGAAAACCTAAAAACCATAGTATGGAAATTTTTTTCTTTACAAAAGAAGTAGGAAATTAAAGGCTGGAAACTATGTTTTAATTATGCCAGGAGAAACCATCCAAAAAGCCAAGAAATTCTAAAATAAAACTGACATTTGGCTCTTAATTTTGCTTGTCCTCGTGTTTTCCTGGACTGTGTTTAGAACCTCATTGTTTAAGAGCAGTTTTGCATGAAATCCAAAATCACAAAAAAAAAAAAAAAAAAAAAAATTTGGGTGTGTCCACAGCAAAATTTCTGGGTTCTTAATTTTCCTGCAAAACTCCTCATTTCAAACAAAATAACTTTAAGCACTGCAGCAAAAAGGGAAAAAAAATAAACCCTGAGTTTTGGCAGAGCTTGCTGCACAAGTTCAAAATTACAATGAAGCCCAATTCCTAATTGCTCCGGAACAGCAATTCTCCCACTTTCCCAAACTAATCCCTCCCTGCAGCTCACCCGGGGGGGCCCACCAAAAACTTGAATCACTTTCCTTTCCCAGCACTTTGCTGCTCCCAGGCTCCGTTTTTCTCCAGAAATGGGGGTGGAGGGGAGAAAAACCTGAATTCATTCAAATTCCTGTTTAATTTTCATTTCCATAAGCTGAGCTTTGGCTCCAAAGGGACACACACGAAATTTGCGGGGCGCTGCGGGAGCTGCCGGAGGAACCCCAACTTGGGGGATCCGGTCCCAACTTTCTGGGAAAAAATTAGAAATAGCAGAATATTTCCTTCCTTTTTTTTTTTTTTTTTAATTTTAATTTATTTTTTTTTTTTTTTTTTTTTTTATTTACGAAATAGTCTCCTCTAGGTGGCGTCGTTTTAATGGAAAAAAAAATGGGGGGGAAAAAAAAAAACGTTCCGGAGGAAAAATTAAGAGAAGGAGGGAGAGGAAAAAAAAAAAAAAAAAAGAAGGAAAAGAAAAAGCAAAAGCCCCGGGAAGGGGCGCGGGGCGCGGCGGGGCCGGCGCGACCCGGGCCGGGGCCGGGGTGCGGGGCCGGCCCGGGCCGAGGGGCGGCTCGTCCCCGACATGGCTGCTGAGCTCCGCTTTGTTTTCCGCCCGGTCCGAGCGGCCGCAGGCTCCGGCAGCCGCGGGCTCCGGGGAGCCGCTGCCGGCGCTGCCCCCCGCGCACTGCGCCAAAGCGCCGCCGGGGCTCCGCGACGGGGCGGCTGCGGCTGCCGCCCTCCCTCCTTCCCTTCCCTTCCGTTCCCTTCCTCCCCGCTCCCTCCGCCTCCCCCCGGGGACACGCCGCCCGGCCGCCGCGTACCTGCGCTGCCGCCGCCGCCGCCGGAGCGGAGCCGTCCGGCTGGTTCATGGGGCTGGGGCGGGAGCAGGCGAGCCCCGCGCCGCCGCGGCCTGCGATCCGCCCGCCGCGCACAAAGCCGGCGCCGCCGCCGCTGCCTCCTTT